>NC_143261.1:43602215-43753730 GCF_984573655.1 Nuphar pumila
GAAAGATAAGAATTTTGATCAAGTCTCATGGGTGAGACAAGATCAACCTCGTGGAATGACTCAGGTTTAGCCCTTAACCTGGATGGGATGAAGATATGTCAAGATAAGCTGGATGGGGAAAGGAATATGTGAGGACTTTGATGGGACATTTTTTAGAAAACGCCTCATGAGATGAAGCTCAAGTAGGATTCTATCCTGGATGAATATACAAAGTATGGATTCCTTGATAGGAAGAGCCATGATGGGATTGGAGGAAAATACCTCGTCGAAACGAGACTCAGGTTTAACCCAAACCTAAAAAAGGAAGATACCTCAAGGGGCGAGGTTCAGGCTTAACCCTTAACCTGAAGGCGACGACCATATGGAATCCTCGAGTGAAGAGACCATGATGGGACCTTCGGAGTTTGGACGAACAAATCCGAAAGGGGTTTGCGAAAGGAGGAAGGAAATGGGGTTCCCTAAAGCTTGAAAAAGGGATGAACTTGGGCGTCTCATTGCTGAGACTGAAACCAACTTTTGAATTTAATGACCTCTCGCAGGGAGTACAGGTTTTGACCCTTAACCTGAATGGGAACAACCATACGGATTTCTTGAAACCATGATGGGACAGGAGAGATACTTCAACTGAATGGGGTAACTCTTCTGGGAATGTGAGAGATGGAAAATAAGGAGATGTGAGACAAAAATGGACGATGAATAAGGTAACATGATGCGAATCTTTTGACAAAGTGAAAGATGAAGGAGGGCAAATCCTTTTGACAGGAGAAGGCAAATGTGAAATATGAAGAAGGCAATGCTTTTAACAAGGAAAATGTAAGATGTGAAATATGAAGAAGGCAATCCTTTTAACAAGGAGAATGTAAGATGTGAAATATGAAAGAAGGTAATCCTTTTAACAAGGAGAACGTAAGATGTGAAATATGAAGAAGGCAATCCTTTTAACAAGGAGAATATAGGATGTGAAATATGAAGAAGGCAATCCTCTTGGTAAGGAGAAGGCGAGTCTCTCGACAAAGCGAAAGACGAAGAAGGCAATCATTTAATCAAGGAGAAAGGCAAATCTTTTGACAACGCAAAAGACGGGAAAAGGCATCCTTTTATCAAGGAGAAAGGCAAGTCTCTCGACAAAGCGAAAGACGAGGAAGGCGATCCTTTTATCAAGGAGAAGGCGAGTCTTTCGACAAAGCGAGAGACGGGGAAGGCAATCCTTTTATCAAGGAGAAGGTGAGTCTTTCGATCAAAGCGAAAGACGAGGAAGACAATCCTTTTATTAAGGAGATGGCAAGTCTCTCGACAAAGCAAAAGACGGAGAAGGCAATCCTTTTATCAAGGAGAAGGCAAGTCTCTCGACAAAGCAAAAGACGGAGAAGGCAATCCTTTTATCAAGGAGAAGGCGAGTCTTTCGACAAAGCAAAAGACGGAGAAGGCAATCCTTTTATCAATGAGAAGGCAAGTCTCTCGACAAAGCGAAAGACGGAGAAGGCGAGTCTTTCGACAAAGCGAAAGACGGAGAAGGCAATCCTTTTATCAAGGAGAAACACAAATCTTTTGACAACGCAAAAAGACAGGGAAGGCGATCCTTTTATCAAGGAGAAGGCGAATCTCTCGACAGAGCGAAAGACGGAGAAGGCGAGCATTTAATCAAGGAGAAAGGCAAATCTTTTGACAACGCAAAAGACGGGGAAGGCGATCTTTTTAACAAGGAGAAGGCGAGTCTCTCGACAAAGCGAAAGACGGAGAATGTAAACAACTCTAGGTTGCATCCAAATGGATATTGAATATTTATTTCATTCTTAGAATATCTAGAAAATTTTGCCAATAAGATAAATTTATAGTTGACTTCAACGCTTGAAAATGTGCACATGTGTGCAAAGATATTTCCTCTTTTACCTAGAGTACTTCCTCCAACGAGGTTAACTCCTCGGTTTTAGGAGTCAAATTCAAAATTTTAGCGCTGATGATTTTCTTCAAGGAAGTTATCCATTTCCCTGATATGAGAAGAGAAGAAATATTCTCAATTTCATAAAAGCAAGTAATGAAAAGATATTGATAAAAGAATTTTGCATGAGAAAAGATGACTTCTGGCAATTTAGGCAGTTTGATATCTGGGTGTTTTTCCCATGATGATCTTCTCGCACTCTTTTTGAGTCATTGGTTTTTTTCGGGCTTTTACATCATCCTTCATTTTGGATGTTCTTGACTTTTCTCTCTTTTTCAGGGAAGGGTATGTCATAAACTCCTTCATCTTGGAGATGTTCCGATCCTTCATTTTCTCAGGGATTATATATGATATTGGCTCAAAGGTCTTTAGATGATAGCTGAAATCAAATATCATTTAGGGTTTGTCTGTAGGTTCGTCACACTCGCCTTCATCTTGACGGTGATCTGAACTTTTCCTGGAAGGATCCTTCACAAACTGCTTCATCTCGGTAGATGATCCAAATCTTCTTTGGCCCCGGGGATCTGCTCGCATAATTCGCCTTCATCTTGACGACAATTGAGAGATCCCTTTTGCAGATATTTGACTGCAGCTTTAAACTGGATAAGGAGATATGGATTAAGTGGATTCTTTTATGGCTCAAGATATCTCCACTGCCTAATTGCCAGAAAATTGTCTTTAAACATGCACCATAGTTATGATCAATATCAATTCGCTTCCGGCTTTTCAATATCATCGAATATTTCTTTCGCCAATCATACCGAGGATATTTCTTTCATTCTTTTGGTTGATCATCAGGAAAAGATTTGAACTTTACCTCTTTTTCGCAAAAAGTTTCGCCTTTTTGGAAAGAAATACTAGAGGTAATCTGAGGTAATTCTTTTGTGCATTTAAGAATATTGGAATCAACAAATATTTTTAGCAAATTGGCAATTTTTTCATGAATTCTTTGAAATAATCACTCATAATAGATTTTGATACAACCTTTAGTTGCAATTTATGATTTTGGACATTCTTACCAGTAAAACTGGAACCTTTCATTTAGCGACCAACGAAGTAGCTGGAACCTTTCATTTAATGACCAGAAAAAACTGAGACCTTTCATTTAACGACCAGCGAAGGAGCTGGAACATTTCATTTAGCGACCAGCGAAGTAGCTGGGACATTTTATTTAACGACCAACGAAGTAGTTGGGACATTTCATTTAATGACCAGTAAAAACTGGAACCTTCCATTTAACGACCACCAAAGTAGCTGGAACCTTTCATTTAGCGACCAGCGAAGTAGCTGGGACATTTCATTTAGCGACCAGCGAAGTAGCTGGGACATTTCATTTAATCATTTAACGACCAGCGAAGTAGCTGGGACATTTCATTTAATCATTTAACGACTA
This sequence comes from Nuphar pumila, assembly GCF_984573655.1. Taxonomy (NCBI): domain Eukaryota; kingdom Viridiplantae; phylum Streptophyta; class Magnoliopsida; order Nymphaeales; family Nymphaeaceae; genus Nuphar; species Nuphar pumila. The sequence continues at coordinate 43,605,548 of NC_143261.1, forward strand.
GCGAAGTAGCTGGGACATTTCATTTAATCATTTAACGACCAGCGAAGTAGCTGGGACATTTCATTTAATTATTTAACGACCAGCGAAGTAGCTGGGACATTTCATTTAATCATTTAACGACCAGCGAAGTAGCTAGGACATTTCATTTAATCATTTAACGACCAGCGAAGTAGCTGGGACATTTCATTTAATTATTTAACGACCAGCGAAGTAGCTGAGACATTTCATTTAATCATTTAACAACCAGCGAAGTAGATGGGACATTTCATTTAATCATTTAACGACCAGCGAAGTAGCTAGGACATTTCATTTAATCATTTAACGACAAGCGAAGTAGCTGGGACATTTCATTTAATCATTTAACGACCAGTGAAGTAGCTGGGACATTTCATTTAATCATTTAACGACCAGCGAAGTAGCTGGGACATTTCATTTAATCATTTAACGACCTTTGATTTAATGATTTGTTCTAAGATTGAGACTTTCTGAGGAACAAACAGCACGAGGACTGAACTTGATGTTTAGATTTGAAAATTTAGCAAAAATAACCAGTGCGAACACCAGGTTTTTCAACTGAGAGTCGGGAAGGAGATCGGCCTATTTAAGATATTTAGAGATCGAAGCAAGAAGAATGGTCGAGGTTTCAGGATTATCCCTTATCCTGAAGGCAAAATAAAATAGGCATTTTGAAAAGATTTTAGAAAAAGAATGATTCAGGTTTATCCCTTAACCTGAAGGGGAAATGGAATAGACATTTGATGAAAATTTAGGAAAAGAATGATTCAGGTTTATCCATTAACCTGAAGGGAAAATAGAAGATTTTATGAAGAGGTAACCTGAGACTTGAATTTAGAAGGGATATGACAAGATTTAGAATTTATGATCTATGATTTAGATGGACCGGGTATGTAACGGGGAATATAAAAAGAATAAACTTTGAGAAGACAAAAGGATATAGAACTTTGAAAGAAAATGTAGAACATTTGAGGAAATTGATTTATTTTTGTAAAAAGAATTCTCACAGGTAGCATGGTTTCCCCTATGAGTGATCTCAGGATTATCCCTTATCCTGAATGAGGAAAAGAATAGAATTTAAAGAGATTTTATGAAGGGAAATTGATATATAAATCTAGAAAATCAACAAAGATTGACAAAACTTGTATTTACAAAAGAATCCTCATAGGTAGCGTTATTGCTCCTACGAGGGGTTTTAGGATTATCCCTTATCCTGAATGGGAAAAGAATAGAATTTAAGAAAATTTAGCGAAGGCAAATTGATATAAATCTAGAAAATCAATAAAGATTAACAAAACTTGTATTTACAAAAGAATCCTCATAGGTAGCGTTGTTGCTCCTACAAGGGGTCTCAGGATTTTCCCTTATCCTGAATGGGAGCACCTCGGACAACGAGGGTCAGGTTTGTCCCTTAACCTGAAAGGGAATACCTCGGACAACGAGGGTCAGGTTTATCCCTTAACCTGAAAGGGCAAAAGAATTGATAAAATTTACTGGAATTTTGAAGAAATATTTGACAAACTTGATAAAATTGATGTAAACTTGATAAGATATGAATAAAATGAATGAAACAGATAAAAATACCAAAAATTAACTGAAAATTTATAAGATTTGAGAAAAAGGAGTTTTTCTGATCCTGCCTGCATATGGGATCTTGAAAAAAGAATGTTTATTTAAAAGATAAGTGAGAAGTCATTTTGGGAAGAAAATTCATTCGTAAGAAGAACTATCAGTGCGGGATCTGATCCTTTTAAAAAGGAGAATCATCATGAGAGATCATCATGAGGTTTGATTTCGAAGATAGTGGTTTAAAAACCAATTTTGAAAGAGAAAACAAACATGAGGTGATGAAAATGGTTCTTCTTAATTAGGTGATGAAACCTAATTTGAAAAAAGGAAAAATCAACATGTTAGTTTATTTAAAAGGGATTTAGATCAAAATATTTGAACTTTTGAAGACTTTTGCAGAAACTTTTGAGATTTTATGATTTTGAAAATCCTCATAGGCAATATCAATTCTCTCATGATGGAGGAAAACAAATTTTGAAAATAGATGACAAGGATTTAAAAATTTTGAAAAATAGCAAGCAGGATCAAAAGATTTTGAAGAAATCAGAAAGAAAAGGCAATACACCTGGGTTTTTAAAAGAGGAAATTTTGAATAATATATACCCAGGGTTTTGGAAAATATAAGGAAGATATATATATAAAATATCATACAATCGCAGATATACAAGCAAGGATGCACAAATAGCACTCCCTAAAGCTGACTCTATATGCAATATTTGAAATGGCAAATAGGATCTTAATCCTAACTCTAAGATTTAGATCATCTGATTTCAATCAAGGTAAGCCGATATACTCAAGCCGAAGCTCGAAGTACGTGGCATATAAGATATCTCTCCGGTTCTAAGGTAAAGGCTTCCCAACATCCTTGAGCACCTACCGATATACCTCGGACTATGGCCTTTAGGTACGTGGTAGGGGGGCGCGAACCCAAATAAGTGGTCCAGTTGTGAGGCTCTCTCCCGAACTATGGTTCAGTGAGATAACCCAGCAACGTGAAGACCAGGACAATATAGGTAGGGATGTTTTCAAAATATGATCAACATGCAATAAAATCAGAAGGCTCTAATGCAAGTCCTATAGAGATAGATTTAAATAAAGAGAAGCATACATTGTTTTGCATTCAATCCCTAAAATTGAGGAGAGTTGTATTTAAGACCTAAGTCTAATGTGAGCATGGAATAATCTCCTCAATATAGTCCTACCAAACCATACTTAGATCCTATATGCAATGATGTCAGCTTAGGACAGAGTCTAGGCTCCTAAGGTTTGCATGGAAAATTTAGCTGACATATGTTAGAATAAAGACTTAGATTATATAAAAGCAAAGCAAAGGCACAAATTCGACCGGACGAAGACGACGTCCCATCATGGTCGCCAAAACTGTGATCATCGCAAAATTTTTCCTCTCTCTTGTGGTTTCTCTCTCTTCCTTTTCTTTTCCTTTTCTAACCTCTATTTTCCTCCTTTTTGAAGGGAGAAGAATAAAAGAAAGAAAAGAGAAAGAGAAGAGAAAAGAAAGAAAGAAAAAGAGAAGAGGAACTATTTTGCGCGGTTTTCACTTGACCTTTATTTGAAAATATTTAGAAAATTACTCGCCTCCGTTTTGAAAATATTGCGGGAAAAAATGGAGAGACGGGATTCGCTCATCGGTACGAGGTTCGACCGTTCCTAGCGCCTTTACCAGGGGTAATCGAACCAAGGATCGAATCTATGCCTTTTGCTTTGACTAAATATAATCTAAGAATTTATCCTAACTCTAAATGCACAAAGAGTCATACTTGTGCAATGCAAGGATGTATGCTCTTTTGAAAATTGATTTAGAAATTTTCAAGTATTTTGAGATGAATTTGATGAGGGAGTGAAGAAATGTTTGAATCTAACTTAGAACTTTGAGATAGATCAGAGAAGTTCTAAGTCTTGGAAGTAAATCAAAGTTGGAAGAATAAATCTTGATTTTGAGAAAGAATGATTTGAAGCTTTGAAATGAAAGGAAATGAAGTTTCAAAGTCAGAAATGGATTTTGAATTTAATCATGGATATAGGAGAAGAAGATGAAATTTCTTTGAAGTGATATTGAATTTTGAATCTTAGAATGAACCTGGGAAAATCAAATGGTATTTAAGAATAGAAATGGATTTAGGGAGTTCAGATGAGATCTGAAAATGAAATTGGATTTGAAATATAGAATTGGGAATGGAATTGGATCTCAAAAATGAATTTAAAATCCGATGTAGAATTTGGGTTTTGGATTCTAAGATGGATTTGGATCTGAAGTCTGAGATCCAACATGTGATTGAATTCTGGATCCTAAAATGGAACTGGATCTGAAGTCAGAGATCCAATGTAGAGTTAGACTCTGGATCCTAAAATGGATTTGGATCTGAAGTCTGAGATCCAAAGTGAAGTTGGATTCTGGATCCTAAAGGGGAATTGTATCTGAAATTTGAGATCCAAGATGAAATTGGGTTCTGGATCCTAAAGGGGAATTGGATCTGAAGTCTGAGATCCGATATGAATATTGAATCCTGGATCCTAGAATGGGTTTTGGATCTGAATTTGAGATCCAAAAAAAGTGGGGATTTATAGTTGGAAATCTGGATCCAAATTGGATTTAGGATCTAACTTTGGATTTGGAATTCCAAAATTTGATTTGAGAATTTTGAACTTGGAATATGAATTTCAAAGTCAAATTGGATTTTGAATTTTGAATTTAGAATTTGGAACTATAGAAAATGAGTCAAGAATCTCAAAGTTAAATTAAACTTTGAGTTTGCTTGGAGTTTTGAATATAAAATGAATTTGGGATTTCAAAGTCAAATTGAACTTTGAAATCTGATTTGAATTTGAATATAAAAATGACTTTGAAATCTCAAAGTTAAATTGAACTTTGAGTTTGAAAATGAAATTGAATTTGAAAATGAAAGGATGAATTGGATTTTATAAGAATTGGAGATAGATTGAGGAAGATATTTACATCACTTGGAGTTTTTTAAAAAGGAATTTTGAAAATATGATGCATTTCTATCCTAAATGATGAAAGAATTTTGAAATTGGATTTAAAAAAAAACTATTTCATTCTTTAAATGAATTTAAGATAAGATTGAAAAATATAATACATTCTTGACTATGGTCATTGAATGTATTATATAATAATCTATATTTAAATTCAGGTGAAGAATAAAACATATTTTGGTGCTTTTATAGAGTTTAAAATAAAATTAACTCTCAATATACCCTGACTATGGCCATTGGTATATATTTTGAGCTAATTTTAAGTTAAACTCTAATAAAAGAAGGAAATATTTTGAAAATATGATGATTTTTTAAGATGATCCAGTGTGAATCCAATGTTATTTTATAAAAGATAAAAATCCGAAATTCTGTTTACATCCTGACTATGGCCATTGATGTAAATCATCAACTTAGGATTAATTTACCTCTTACCAAATGGTGCATGTGCCATTCGTGGTCCCATTTGTGAGATTTTTGAGAAATAAAGGCAAAAAGCATGAAAATAAACAATGTATGTATAGATATATGCATATATATATATATATATGTATATGTATGTACATATATATGCATATATGATATATATAATATCTAGTGAAATGAATGTACATGATGATGACATAGCGGATAATATACTACATAATGATGAAAATGAAGTGATGAACACATGTGGTGAATATAAGATATGCTAACGTAGGTATATATATGAATAGCAACCATGATTGAAATACATCAATAGTTCATTTCCTGTGAACTGGCTCCCATCCTGACAGCTGATTAGCCTTGATTCTATAAACCCACCCGGAAGGTTCATTATGTCAAAAACCACTATTTCGTTTATCTTTTCAACCTTCATGGAATATGATTTTAGTTTGCCCTAAATGGATAAATGTGGATGAACACTACTAGAGGAGCTGGACAATTACAGCAACGGCTGTGGATGTGAGGTAGTAATGAAAAGGGAAAATGCATATCAGTTGGTGAAATGGAGGTAAGATGGGTTGAAAGTGGGTGACTATGTTGCTGCGAGGACAACAACGTTGTTGTGGGTTGCAGCAGGTAAGGGAGGAGTTGTGGCAGGTGCTGCACGTCGCAGACATGCTGCAAAATAGGCAGAGATGATAAGAATGCAGGGGCTGTAGTGACTGGGGATGAAAGGTGAAGGGGTGATGCACATGCCAACGAGGTTGTAGCATAGGCTGTGAAATGGGAAGATGGACTGGATTGCTGACATGGGTAGGGTGCTGGAAGTATGAAGGATAAGCTGCTATAAGCAAGGGATGGATAACGCAGAGGCGAAGATGGATGCAGAATGAGTCCCAACAATGAATATGCTGTGTGATGGGTGTTGAGATGGTTAATGTAAAGTGATGTTGTGCAATGAAGTAATACTGTGCAGTAATGATGGTGGTAAAAATATCCATAGGCAACATGTAAGTGAATGCAGAAAATCTGAGGTGTAACACTAAAGATGAACAAATCTGAGGTGTCGTGGAGTGTATACACAGAGGTGAATGCAGAAAATCACAACAGCTCCTGGGGCTACTGTGTTGTGAGTGGGGTAATGTATGAAAGACACGTGTTCCATGCCTTCCCCTATAAGTATAAACATTTAACCATGATAGGAAATGCATTAGAGAATTAATGAAATGTAGATGCTAAGGTTCAGGATGTACATTCCCAACTATCAGAGGAGAAGTAGCATAAGCAAAATATTGTTTACACATCATACAAGAAAAAAAAAAGTACAGTATATTGGCATTCCATGGCAAGGTTGAGATACTATTTATGACCAACACAACTAATAGAGTAATAATAACATAAACATTTTACTAGTAACAAGTGAGACATACCTGGTTGCAGTTGTACAAACCACGGTCATTAAAAGCTCGAGAGAGTCCAAGAACCACTTGATCATGGGCATCAAACCGTCCGGAGAACTTGATTTCACCACTTGAAATATAACAGCCCAGTACCTCTAATGAGCCAGATCCTTTCCCAACCACCAAGGAAATCTCATCTAGAGTGGTTGAAGACATAATGCATGAAAGTACAGCCAGGGACAGCAATAGTGGCTACCATCTGTCTCGGAGGGCGAAGGCAATCTTCATCCCCTTTCTTAGACGTGGCGACTCCCTCAATATCTCCAAGCCATAACTTTACACACCCAACACAACCTCAAGACTTCTAGTAGCTAAGAGGAAGTTGGTGGACTCTAGGATGTCCCACCTAGTTGCAGTAACTCTAGAACTGAGCTTGGAGGAGCCAACCGAGCTTTCTATCAATAGAGACTGGACAAGGATCAGTAATGTAACACTGTGGTTTATTGGATTTCCAAAAGGAAATTATACTAAGTCCTTTACTAATGTTCTGCACATATTAGACTCAGAAAGTCGTTCTCCTCCAGTTGCTTCCTGGAGCCTTCCTCCTTTTCATGAGAACTTTTGTTGTCTCTTCATTGTATTTGGCCCAATGTACTTCACTCAGCAGATTACCCAAATCAAACGATAGATGCACATTACACAATGGAGCAACCTTCTTTTTTTTTATCAGGTTCAATGTTCAGTTAGAAACCATTCCTCATTTTGCCCTTCAATAACTTCAGCGAAGTGATCAAGTGCCTTTCCCTCAATACAAAGTATTTCCCCATTAAGCCAGTACCTTTGAGAAGACTTGTGTTTCAGAAACTCAACTAAGGCTCCTTAAGAAAATAAGCATGGAACATATGAACCGTAGCAGCGTTTTTGGGAATATCCCAAAGAGTTTACTGCATCATCATCATGATTTGGATCCTCATTGGTGCCATTTGTTGAGCTCCAGCCGACAATCATTAGTTCCTCCCTGCAAAACATGAATTTTTGGGGGGAAAGAATTGAGATCATGATGAATTGAAGTATTTTGAATCGCACCTACGAAGCTAAAGTAGGCACTATTGTGGAAAGGGAATGTATTGCCATCAAAACATCACGAAATCTGGATGAATATTGAGGAATCCACCACAGTCCACAGAAGATCCATGGAGGTTCATGATACAGCAACCCATAAAAGGCTCAATTTCCAGCAAAACAGGGCGAAACTCTTGCAAATGATCCAGAAAACACTTTCTTAACATATTACAGGGTGGGTTTTTTTTCATAATAGCTACAAATCTGATTGGAACTGGGATTCCTTATCAATTTGGGCTCATTTTCAGCAGACATGCTGACTCTGGAATTTTATCTCTCCATGAAATCCAAGGATTTCATCGTGGCTGAAAGAAACCCATGGGATGTCCACGCTGAATGCACAGTAAAGTAGATCCATTGATATTTAAAGATCCAAACTAATGGTTTGCTAATCCTTCATAGCAGATCATCTTGGGAACTCAATGTTCACAGCCGATCTAGCGAAATAGCTACCAAGCTCACCCGATTTCTTAAAAGAGGGGACTAAGCAAAGTAATTACAGCAAATCATATAATGAGGAATATGTGTCAATAATTTTGATGATTCCAGATTGAACGGAGAGACATATAGAATTATGTAGGTGACCATGTAAATGTAATTGATGATGAACAAAATTTCGGAAAATGAAAAAGAAAAAAAAGAAATAAAAAAAAAATGGAAATAAACAAAGACAGTATCACATAAGCCACAACTTGATGAACAAAATGCCATTAAACCCTATTGAAACAGGAATTCGACTAAAATGAGCTCATTAGAGAGCTGTTGGAAAAAAAATGAATGTAATGTATTAAACAGAATGCTATGAACTAAATGCAAGTGAGGACCTACCTGTGCAATTTATCACAGATAAAAGGGAAGAAACACCAAACAAACAAAGACAACATAAAAGAAAAGAGAAAAAAAAAGGAGAAGGAAAGAAATCGATGAAGAAAACTACTCGATCTAACACATAATGACACAAGCAGGTGTTAGAAATAAGAAATTCAGAAATAAATTGTAAAAGAGAAATAATAAAAAAAAAGTGTAGGAATATATATTCCGTCGATTTCGCACACAGGTGGGTCGGTCCTGCTATATGCAGACTGATCCCACCTCCAATGCATTTTGGTAAAAAAAGTCTGGATGGTAGGGTAAAGTTTCTATAAACAAAATCAAGATGAAATGGGGAAGAAAAACTGGAATACGGTAAATCAATGAGGAAGATAAGCAATATGAAAGAAAAAGGAAAGGATGGGCCACTTACCTCCGATTGCCTTTACTGAAACTGGGAAATCTTCTGGTCTATCAGAGGAGAGGCCTCTTTTTTTTTTTTTACCTTGTTTTTGACAGAACTTTGAGGTCGAAGAGGTGGTTTCTTCTGCTCGTTGAGGTTGAGTTCTGCTTTCTTCACGATCAAGGGAGATATGAAACTGTAGCTTCGTGACCGACCACCGGATTGCTTTAGGATTCCTGGAGCAGAGTTGTCTCCCTTCAATCTGTTGGGGGGGGGGGGGGGAAATCAAAGAAAGAAGAATAAGCAGAGAAGGATTGAAGCAGAGGGAAAAAGGAGAAGCGGAGAGGTAATGGGGAAGTGAAGACGATGCATGAAGGAGAAAGGGGTAATGGTGGGGTGAAGACGGGTCTGAAGGAAAGAGGAAAGGGGGAAGGGTGGAAACGGATGCTAGGGTTTTCGTTGTATGGTTTCTTTATAGGGGAGAAGGAGGAGGTTCGGTTGAAGATGGGAGGCTGGCGATGAGGTTGTTGGTGATGGATGAAGAAGAGAGAGTTTGAGGAGAGGAGCCATGGAGGGTTCAGCTAAGGGTTTCGAGAGTGCAAGAGAGGGGCGTTTGTCTTCCTCATTTGAAAACCCTAAAAGGAAGTTTTACAATGGGCCCCTCTTATTTTTAAAATTTTACAAAGAGGGGCTCGATTTTCAGCAAAAGTGTTTTCAAAAAAAGATTGTTTTGCGAAAATGATGGTTTTCAAAAAGAGGTTTTTCAAAAACTAATTCTTTGTTTCTTTTCTTATTTTGCATTTTCCATTTTTTTTGTATTTTTGTAATAGAAAAACTAAGATTTTATGAAAACAAAGTTTAAACACTAAATTTTTGTATTTTTCTAAAAAATAATTTAAAAAAATGTTTTCTCGAGAATTTCAGGCCATCTAGGGGAAAATTTCTTCAGAAAAAGGGGTTTGGATCCAGGTTTTGAGAAAATGTTCAAGTTTTGATACTCGAACCAAGAAATACGATTTGATGGATCCAAACAGATGTCGGATGGACTGTTCGAGCTATAAAAACTATTTTTGGTATTTTCTGAAAAATTGGACAATGAGACTCAATTTTGGATTTGGACAATGGATCCGGATCCAAAATTAATATAAAATAAATTTAATTTCAGTAAAGCTTGAGAAAAGAACTGGAATTTAGATTTAAAAATGACTCATTTGCTCAAAAAAAAAATGAATTTAGGGGCAAGAAGGGAATATTTAAAAGATTTTGAAAAATTTGGGGTGTTCACAGATGCCCCTCTTTGCTACTAAGCCGGTTGAAAGCCGTGCTTAGTGGCAAAGAAAACACTCCAAATTTTGAAAAAAATGCCCCAGTCAGCAGATCTGAACTGGGTGTGGAAGAATTTATTTGAAAGACATGGTTTCAGGCTTAATATCTTATCCTGAATGGCTTGGGGGAGACGAAATCCTCGAAAATGATATGACTGAATAATAGAAATGAGGAAATCGTGATGGGATTTTGGGCGAAGATCCCGAAATGGTGAAAGATAAGAATTTTGATCAAGTCTCATGGGTGAGACAAGATCAACCTCGTGGAATGACTCAGGTTTAGCCCTTAACCTGGATGGGATGAAGATATGTCAAGATAAGCTGGATGGGGAAAGGAATATGTGAGGACTTTGATGGGACATTTTTTAGAAAATGCCTCATGAGATGAAACTCAAGTAGGATTCTATCCTGGATGAATATACAAAGTATGGATTCCTTGATAGGAAGAGCCATGATGGGATTGGAGGAAAATACCTCGTCGAAACGAGACTCAGGTTTAACCCAAACCTAAAAAAGGAAGATACCTCGAGGGGCGAGGTTCAGGCTTAACCCTTAACCTGAAGGAGACGACCATATGGAATCCTCGAGTGAAGAGACCATGATGGGACCTTCGGAGTTTGGACGAACAAATCCGAAAGGGGTTTGCGAAAGGAGGAAGGAAATGGGGTTCCCTAAAGCTTGAAAAAGGGATGAACTTGGGCATCTCATTGCTGAGACTGAAACCAACTTTTGAATTTAATGACCTCTCGCAGGGAGTACAGGTTTTGACCCTTAACCTGAGTGGGAACAACCATACAGATTTCTTGAAACCGTGATGGGACAGGAGAGATACTTCAACTGAATGGGGTAACTCTTCTGGGAATGTGAGAGATGGAAAATAAGGAGATGTGAGACAAAAATGGACGATGAATAAGGTAACATGATGCGAATCTTTTGACAAAGTGAAAGATGAAGGAGGGCAAATCCTTGTGACAGGAGAAGGCAAATGTGAAATATGAAGAAGGCAATGCTTTTAACAAGGAAAATGTAAGATGTGAAATATGAAGAAGGCAATCCTTTTAACAAGGAGAATGTAAGATGTGAAATATGAAAGAAGGTAATCCTTTTAACAAGGAGAATGTAAGATGTGAAATATGAAGAAGGCAATCCTTTTAACAAGGAGAATGTAGGATGTGAAATATGAAGAAGGCAATCCTCTTGGTAAGGAGAAGGCGAGTCTCTCGACAAAGCGAAAGACGAAGAAGGCAATCATTTAATCAAGGAGAAAGGCAAATCTTTTGACAACGCAAAAGACGGGAAAAGGCAATCCTTTTATCAAGGAGAAAGGCAAGTCTCTCGACAAAGCGAAAGACGAGGAAGGCGATCCTTTTATCAAGGAGAAGGCGAGTCTTTCGACAAAGCGAGAGACGGGGAAGACAATCCTTTTATCAAGGAGAAGGCAAGTCTCTCGACAAAGCAAAAGACGGAGAAGGCAATCCTTTTATCAAGGAGAAGGCAAGTCTCTCGACAAAGCAAAAGACGGAGAAGGCAATCCTTTTATCAAGGAGAAGGCGAGTCTTTCGACAAAGCAAAAGACGGAGAAGGCAATCCTTTTATCAATGAGAAGGCAAGTCTCTCGACAAAGCGAAAGACGAAGAAGGCAATCATTTTATCAAGGAGAAGGCGAGTCTTTCGACAAAGCGAAAGACGGAGAAGGCAATCCTTTTATCAAGGAGAAACGCAAATCTTTTGACAACGCAAAAAGACAGGGAAGGCGATTCTTTTATCAAGGAGAAGGCGAATCTCTCGACAGAGCGAAAGACGGAGAAGGCGAGCATTTAATCAAGGAGAAAGGCAAATCTTTTGACAACGCAAAAGACGGGGAAGGCAATCTTTTTAACAAGGAGAAGGCGAGTCTCTCGACAAAGCGAAAGACGGAGAATGTAAACAACTCTAGGTTGCATCCAAATGGATATTGAATATTTATTTCATTCTTAGAATATCTAGAAAATTTTGCCGATAAGATAAATTTATAGTTGACTTCAACGCTTGAAAATGTGCACATGTGTGCAAAGATATTTCCTCTTTTACCTAGAGTATTTCCTCCAATGAGGTTAACTCCTCGGTTTTAGGAGTCAAATTCAAAATTTTAGCGCTAATGATTTTCTTCAAGGAAGTTATCCATTTCCCTGATATGAGAAGAGAAGAAATATTCTCAATTTCATAAAAGCAAGTAATGAAAGGATATTGATAAAAGATTTTTGCATGAGAAAAGATGACTTCTGGCAATTTAGGCAGTTTGATATCTGGGTGTTTTTCCAATGATGATCTTCTCGCACTCTTTTTGAGTCATTGGGTTTTTTCGGGCTTTTACATCATCTTTCATTTTGGATGTTCCTGACTTTTCTCTCTTTTTCAGGGAAGGGTACGTCACAAACTTCTTCATCTTGGAGATGTTCCGATCCTTCATTTTCTCAGGGATTATATATGATATTGGCTCAAAGGTCTTTAGATGATAGCTAAAATCAAATATCATTTAGGGTTTGTCGGTAGGTTCGTCACACTCGCCTTCATCTCGACGGTGATCTGAACTTTCCCTGGAAGGATCCTTCACAAACTTCTTCATCTCGGTAGATGATCCAAATCTTCTTTGGCCCTGGGGATCTGCTCGCATAATTCGCCTTCATCTTGACGACAATTGAGAGATCCCTTTTGCAGATATTTGATTGCATCTTTAAACTGGATAAGGAGATATGGATTAAGTGGATTCTTTTATGGCTCAGGATATCTCCACTGCCTAATTGCCAGAAAATCGTCTTTAAACATGCACCATAGTTATGATCAATATCAATTCGCTTCCGGCTTTTCAATGTCATCGAATATTTCTTTCGCTAATCATACCGAGGATATTTCTTTCATCCTTTTGGTTGATCATCAGGAAAAGATTTGAATTTTACCTCTTTTTCGCAAAAAGTTTTGCCTTTTTGGAAAGAAATACTAGAGGTAATCTGAGGTAATTCTTTTGTGCATTTAAGAATATTGGAATCAACAAATATGTTTAGCAAATTGGCAATTTTTTCATGAATTCTTTGAAATAATCACTCATAATAGATTTTGATACAACCTTTAGTTGCAATTTATGATTTTGGACATTCTGACCAGTAAAACTGGAACCTTTTATTTAGCGACCAACGAAGTAGCTGGAACCTTTCATTTAATGACCAGAAAAAACTGAGACCTTTCATTTAACGACCAGCGAAGGAGCTGGAACATTTCATTTAGCGACCAACAAAGTAGCTGGGACATTTTATTTAACGACCAACGAAGTAGTTGGGACATTTCATTTAATGACCAGTAAAAACTGGGACCTTTCATTTAACGACCAACAAAGTAGCTGGAACCTTTCATTTAGCAACCAGCGAAGTAGCTTGGACATTTCATTTAACGACCAACGAAGTAGTTGGGACATTTCATTTAACGACCAGCGAAGTAGCTGGGACATTTCATTTAATCATTTAACGACCAGCGAAGTAGCTGGGACATTTCATTTAATCATTTAACGACTAGCGAAGTAGCTGGGACATTTCATTTAATCATTTAACGACCAGCGAAGTAGCTGGGATATTTCATTTAACGACCAGCGAAGTAGCTGGGACATTTCATTTAATCATTTAACGACTAGCAAAGTAGCTGGGACATTTCATTTAATTATTTAACGACCAGCGAAGTAGCTGGGACATTTCATTTAATCATTTAACGACCAGCGAAGTAGCTGGGACATTTCATTTAATCATTTAACGACCAGCGAAGTAGCTGGGACATTTCATTTAATCATTTAACGACCAGCGAAGTAGCTGGGACATTTCATTTAATCATTTAACGACCAGCGAAGTAGCTGGGACATTTCATTTAATCATTTAACGACCAGCGAAGTAGTTGGGACATTTCATTTAATCATTTAACGACCAGCGAAGTAGCTGGGACATTTCATTTAATCATTTAACGACCAGCGAAGTAGCTGGGACATTTCATTTAATCATTTAACGACAAGCGAAGTAGCTGGGACATTTCATTTAATCATTTAACGACCAGCGAAGTAGCTGGGACATTTCATTTAATCATTTAACGACCAGCGAAGTAGTTGGGACATTTCATTTAATCATTTAACGACCTTTGATTTGATGATTTGATCTAAGATTGAGACTTTCTGAGGAACAAACAGCACAAGGACTGAGCTTGATCTTTAGATTTGAAATTTTAGCAAAAATAACCAGTGCGAACACCGGGTTTTTCAACTGAGAGTCGGGGAGGAGATCGGCCTATTTAAGATATTTAGAGATCGAAGCAAGAAGAATGGCCGGGGTTTCAGGATTATCCCTTATCCTGAACGGAAAATAGAATAGACATTTTGAAGAGATTTTAGAAAAAGAATGATTCAGGTTTATCCCTTAACCTGAAGGGGAAATGGAATAGACATTTGATGAAAATTTAGGAAAAGAATGGTTCAGGTTTATCCCTTAACCTAAAGGGGAAATAGAAGATTTTATGAAGAGGTAACCTGAGACTTGAATTTAGAAGGGATATGACAAGATTTAAAATTTATGATCTATGATTTAGATGGACCAGGTATGTAACGGGGAATATAAAAAGAATAAACTTTGAGAAGATAAAAGGATATAGAACTTTGAAAGAAAATATAGAACATTTGAGGAAATTGATTTATTTTTGTAAAAAGAATTCTCACAGGTAGCATGGTTGCCCCTATGAGTTATCTCAGGATTATCCCTTATCCAGAATGAGGAAAAGAGTAGAATTTAAAGAGATTTTATGAAGGGAAATTGATATATAAATCTAGAAAATCAACAAAGATTGACAAAACTTGTATTTACAAAAGAATCCTCATAGGTAGCGTTATTGCTCCTACGACGGGTTTCAGGATTATCCCTTATCCTGAATGGGAAAAGAATATAATTTAAGAAAATTTAGCGAAGGCAAATTGATATAAATCTAGAAAATCAATAAAGATTAACAAAACTTGTATTTACAAAAGAATCCTCATAGGTAGCGTTGTTGCTACTACAAGGGGTCTCAGGATTTTTCCTTATCCTGAATGGGAGCACCTCGGACAACGAAGGTCAGGTTTGTCCCTTAACCTGAAAGGGGATACCTCGGACAAAGAGGGTCAGGTTTATCCCTTAACCTGAAAGGGCAAAAGAATTGATAAAATTTACTGGAATTTTGAAGAAATATTTGATAAACTTGATAAAATTGATGTAAACTTGATAAGATATGAATAAAATGAATGAAACAGATAAAAATACCAAAAATTAACTGAAAATTTATAAGATTTGAGAAAAAGGAGGTTTTCTGATCCTGCCTGCATATGGGATCTTGAAAAAAGAATGTTTATTTAAAAGATAACTGAGAAGTCATTTTGGGAAGAAAATTCATTCGTAAGAAGAACGATCAGTGCGAGATCTGATCCTTTTAAAAAGGAGAATCATCATGAGGTTTGATTTCGAAGATAGTGGTTTAAAAACCAATTTTGAAAGAGAAAACAAACATGAGGTGATGAAAATGGTTCTTCTTAATTAGGTGATGAAACCTAATTTGAAAAAAGGAAAAATCAACATGTTAGTTTATTTAAAAGGGATTTAGATCAAAATATTTGAACTTTTGAAGACTTTTGCAGAAACTTTTTAGATTTTATGATTTTGAAAATCCTCATAGGCAATATCAATTCTCTCATGATGGAGGAAAACAAATTTTGAAAATAGATGACAAGGATTTAAAAATTTTGAAAAATAGCAAGCAGGATCAAAAGATTTTGAAGAAATCAGAAAGAAAAGGCAATACACCTGGGTTTTTAAAAGAGGAAATTTTGAATAATATATACCCAGGGTTTTGGAAAATATAAGGAAGATATATATATAAAATATCATACAATCGCAGATATACAAGCAAGGATGCACAAATAGCACTCCCTAAAGCTGACTCTATATGCAATATTTGAAATGGCAAATAGGATCTTAATCCTAACTCTAAGATTTAGATCATCTGATTTCAATCAAGGTAAGCCGATATACTCAAGCCGAAGCTCGAAGTACGTGGCATATAAGATATCTCTCCGGTTCTAAGGTAAAGGCTTCCCAACATCCTTGAGCACCTACCGATATACCTCGGACTATGGCCCTTAGGTACGTGGTAGGGGGGCGCGAACCCAAATAAGTGGTCCAGTTGTGAGGCTCTCTCCCGAACTATGGTTCAGTGAGATAGCCCAGCAACGTGAAGACCGGGACAATATAGGTAGGGATGTTTTCAAAATATGATCAACATGCAATAAAATCAGAAGGCTCTAATGCAAGTCCTACAGAGATAGATTTAAATAAAGAGAAGCATACATTGTTTTGCATTCAATCCCTAAAATTGAGGAGAGTTGTATTTAAGACCTAAGTCTAATATGAGCATGGAATAATCTCCTCAATATAGTCCTACCAAACCATACTTAGATCCTATATGCAATGATGTCAGCTTAGGACAGAGTCTAGGCTCCTAAGGTTTGCATGGAAAATGTAGCTGACATATGTTAGAATAAAGACTTAGATTATATAAAAGCAAAGCAAAGGCACAAATTCGACCGGACGAAGACGACGTCCCATCACGGTCGCCAAAACTGTGCTCATCGCAAAATTTTTCCTCTCTCTTCCTTCTCTTTTCCTTTTCTAACCTCTATTTTCCTCCTTTTTAAAGGGAGAAGAATAAAAGAAAGAAAAGAGAAAGAGAAGAGAAAAGAAAGAAAGAAAAAGAGAAGAAGAACTATTTTGTGCGGTTTTCACTTGACCTTTATTTGAAAATATTTAGAAAATTACTTGCCTCCGTTTTGAAAATATTGCGGGAAAAAATGAAGAGACGGGATTCGCTCGTCGGTACGAGGTTCGACCGTTCCTGGCGCCTTTACGAGGGGTAATCAAACCAAGGATCGAATATATGCCTTTTGCTTTGCCTAAATATAATCTAAGAATTTATCCTAACTCTAAATGCACAAAGAGTCATACTTGTGCAATGCAAGGATGTATGCTCTTTTGAAAATTGATTTAGAAATTTCCAAGTATTCTGAGATGAATTTGATGAGGGAGTGAAGAAATGTTTGAATCTAACTTAGAACTTTGAGATAGATCAGAGAAGTTCTAAGTCTTGGAAGTAAATCAAAGTTGGAAGAATAAATCTTGATTTTGAGAAAGAATGATTTGAAGCTTTGAAATGAAAGGAAATGAAGTTTCAAAGTTAGAAATGGATTTTGAATTTAATCATGGATATAGGAGAAGAAGAAGATGAAATTTCTTTGAAGTGATATTGAATTTTGAATCTTAGAATGAACCTGGGAAAATCAAATGGTATTTAAGAATAGAAATGGATTTAGGGAGTTCAGATGATATCTGAAAATGGAATTGGATTTGAAATATAGAATTGGGAATGGAATTGGATCTCAAAAATGGATTTAAAATCCGATGTAGAATTTGGGTTTTGGATTCTAAGATGGATTTGGATCTGAAGTCTGAGATCCAACATGTGATTGAATTCTGGATCCTAAAATGGAACTGGATCTGAAGTCAGAGATCCAATGTAGAGTTAGACTCTGGATCCTAAAATGGATTTGGATCTGAAGTCTGAGATCCAAAGTGAAGTTGGATTCTGGATCCTAAAGGGGAATTGTATCTGAAATTTGAGATCCAAGATGAAATTGGGTTCTGGATCCTAAAGGGGAATTGGATCTGAAGTCTGAGATCCGATATGAATGTTGAATCCTGGATCCTAGAATGGGTTTTGGATCTGAATTTGAGATCCAAAAAAAGTGGGGATTTATACTTGGAAATCTAGATCCAAATTGGATTTAGGATCTAACTTTGGATTTGGAATTCCAAAATTTGATTTGAGAATTTTGAACTTGGAATATGAATTTCAAAGTCAAATTGGATTTTGAATTTTGAATTTTGAATTTGGAACTTTAGAAAATGAGTCAAGAATCTCAAAGTGAAATTGAACTTTGAGTTTGATTGGAGTTTTGAATATAAAATGAATTTGGGATTTAAAAGTCAAATTGAACTTTGAAATCTGATTTGAATTTGAATATAAAAATGACTTTGAAATCTCAAAGTTAAATTGAACTTTGAGTTTGAAAATGAAATTAAATTTGAAAATGAAAGGATGAATTGGATTTTATAAGAATTGGAGATAGATTGAGGAAGATATTTACATCACTTGGAGTTTTTTAAAAAGGAATCTTGAAAATATGATGCATTTCTATCCTAAATGATGAAAGAATTTTGAAATTGGATTTTAAAAAAAACTATTCCATTCTTTAAATGAATTTAAGATAAGATTGAAAAATATAATTTATCCTTGACTATGGTCATTGAATGTATTATATAATAATCTATATTTAAATTCAGGTGAAGAATAAAACATATTTTGGTGCTTTTATAGAGTTTAAAATGAAATTAACTCTCAATATACCCTGACTATGGCCATTGGTATATATTTTGAGCTAATTTTAAGTTAAACTCTAATAAAAGAAGGAAATATTTTGAAAATATCATGATTTTTGAAGAGGATCCAGTGTGGATCCAATGTTATATTATAAAAGATAAAAATCCGAAATTCTGTTTACATCCTGACTTTGCCATTGATGTAAATCATCAACTTAGGATTAATTTACCTCTTACGAAATGGTGCATGTGCCATTCGTGGTCCCATTTGTGAGATTTTTGAGAAATAAAGGCAAAAAGCATGAAAATAAACAATGTATGTACATATATATGCATATATATATGTATATGTATGTACATATATATGCATATATGATATATATAATATCTAGTGAAATGAATGTACATGATGATGACATAGCGGATAATATACTACATAATGATGAAAATGAAGTGATGAACACATGTGGTGAATATAAGATATGCTAACGTAGGTATATATATGAATAACAACCATGATTGAAATACATCAATAGTTCATTTCCTGTGAACTGGCTCCCATCCTGACAGCCGATTAGCCTTGATTCTATAAACCCACCCGGAAGGTTCATTATGTCAAAAACCACTATTTCGTTTATCTTTTCAACCTTCATGGAATATGATTTTAGTTTGCCCTAAATGGATAAATGTGGATGAACACTGCTAGAGGAGCTGGACAATTACAGCAACGGCTGTGGATGTGAGGTAGTAATGAAAAGGGAAAATGCATATCAGTTGGTGAAATGGAGGTAAGATGGGTTGAAAGTGGGTGACTATGTTGCTGCGAGGACAACAACGTTGTTGTGGGTTGCAGAAGGTAAGGGAGGAGCTGTGGCAGGTGCTGCACGTAGCAGACATGCTGCAAACTAGGCAGAGATGATAAGAATGTAGGGGCTGTAGTGACTGGGGATCAAAGGTGAAGGGGTGATGCACATGCCAACGAGGCTGTAGCATAGGCTGTCAAATGGGAAGATGGACTGGATTGCTGACATGGGTAGGGTACTGGAAGTATGAAGGATAAGCTGCTATAAGCAAGGGATGGATCACGCAGAGGCGAAGATGGATGCAGAATGAGTCCCAACAATGAATATGCTGTGTGATGGGTGTTAAGATTGTTAGTGTAAAGTGATGTTGTGCAATGAAGTAATACTGTGCAGTAATGATGGTGGTAAAAATATCCATAGGCAACATGTAAGTGAAGTAAAGTGCACAGGTGCAGAAACACTAAAGATGAACAAATTTGAGGTGTCGTGGAGTGTATACACAGGGGTGAATGCAGAAAATCACAGCAGCTCCTGGGGCTACTGTGTTGTGAGTGGGGTAATGTATGAAAGACACGTGTTCCATGCCTTCCCCTATAAGTTATAAACATTTAACCATGATAGAAAATGCATTAGAGAATTAATGAAATGTAGCTGCTAAGGTTCAGGATGTACATTCCCAACTATCAGAGTTGAGGTTCATTTTCAATTACTACTCAGGAGAAGTAACATAAGCAAAATATTGTTTACACATCATACAAGAAAAAAAAAAGTTCAGTATATTGGCATTCCATGGCAAGGTTGAGATACTATTTATGACCAACACAACTAATAGAGTAATAATAACATAAACATTTTACTAGTAACAAGTGAGACATACCTGGCTGCAGCTGTACAAACCACAGTCATTAAAAGCTCGAGAGAGTCCAAGAACCACTTGATCATGGGCATCAAACCGTCCAGAGAACTTGATTTCACCACTTGAAATATAACAGCCCAGTACCCCTAATGAGCCAGATGCTTTCCCAACCACCAAGGAAATCTTATCTAGAGTGGTTGAAGACATAATGCATGAAAGTACAGCCAGGGACAACAATAGTGGCTACCATCTGTCTCGGAGGGCGAAGGCAATCTTCATCCCCTTTCTTAGACGTGGCGACTCCCTCAATATCTCCTAGCCATAACTTTACACACCCAGCACAGCCTACAGACTTCTAGTAAATAAGAGGAAGTTGGTGGACTCTAGGATGTCCCAGCTAGTTGCAGTAACTCTAGAACTGAGCTTGGAGGAGCCCACTGAGCATTCTATCAATAGAGACTGGACAAGGATTAGTAATGTAACACTGTGGTTTATTGGATTTCCAAAAGGAAATTAAAATAAGTCCTTTACTAATGTTCTGCACATATTAGACTCAGAAAGTCGTTCTCCTCCAGTTGCTTCCTGGAGCCTTCCTCCTTTTCATGAGAACTTTTGTTGTCTCTTCATTGTATTTGGCCCAATGTACTTCACTCAGCAGATTACCCAAATCAAACGATAGATGCACATTACAAAAAGAGCAACCTTCTTTTTTTTTATCAGGTTCAAGGTTCAGTTAGAAACCATTCCTCATTTTGCCCTTCAATAACTTCAGCGAAGTGATCAAGTGCCTTTCCCATAATACAAAGTATTTCCCCATTAAGCCAGAACCTTTGAGAAGAGTTGTGTTTCAGAAACTCAACTAAGGCTCCTTCAGAAAATAAGCATGGAACATAAGAACCGCAGCAGCGTTTTTGGGAATATCCCAAAGAGTTTACTGCATCATCATCATGATCTGGATCCTCATTGGTGCCATATGTTGAGCTCCAGCCGACAACCATTAGTTCCTCCCTGCAAAACATGAATTTCTGGGGGGAAACAATTGAGATCAGGATGAATTGAAGTATTTTGAATGGCACCTACGAAGCTAAAGTAGGCACTATTGTGGAAAGGGAATGTATTGCCATCAAAACATCACGAAATATGGATGAATATTGAGGAATCCACCACAGTCCACAGAAGATCCATGGAGGTTCATGATACAGCAACCCATAAGAGGCTCAATTTCCAGCAAAACAGGGCAAATCTCTTGCAAATGATCCAGAAAACACTTTCTTGACATATTACAGGGTGGGTTTATTTTCATAATAGCTACAAATCTGATTGGAACTGGGATTCCTTGTCAATTTGGGCTCATTTTCAGCAGACATGCTGACTCTGGAATTTTATCTCTCCATGAAATCCAAGGATTTCATCGTGGCTGAAAGAAACCCATGGGATGTCCACGCTGAATGCACAGTAAAGTAGATCCATTGATATTTAAAGATCCAAACTAATGGTTCACTAATCCTTCATAGCAGATAATCTTGGGAACTCAATGTTCATAGCCGATCTAGCGAAATAGCTACCAAGCTCACCCGATTTCTCAAAAGAGGGGACTAAGCAAAGTAATTATAGCAGATCATATAATGAGGAATATGTGTCAAAATTTTTGATGATTCCATATTGAACTGAGAGACATATAGAATTATGTAGGCGACCATGTAAATGTAATTGATGACGAACAAAATTTCGAAAAATAAAAAAGAAAAAAAAGAAATAATTTTTTTTTTTGGAAATAAACAAAGACAGTATCACAAGCCACAACCTCATGAACAAAATGCCATTAAACCCTATTGAAACAAGAATTCCACTAAAATGAGCTCATTAGAGAGCTGTTGGAAAAAAATGAAATGCTATGAACTAAATGCAAGTGAGGACCTACCTGTGCAATTTATCACAGATAAAAGGGAAGAAACACCAAACAAACAAAGACAACATAAAAGAAAAGAGAAAAAAAAGGAGAAGGAAAGAAATCGATGAAGAAAACTACTCGATCTAACACATAATGACACAAGCAGGTGTTAGAAATAAGAAATTCAGAAATAAATTGTAAAAGAGAAATAATAATAAAAAAGTGTAGGAATATATATTCCGTCGATTTCCCACACAAGTGGGTTGGTCCTGCTATATGCAGACTGATCCCACCTCCAATGCATTTTGGTAAAAAAAGTCTGGATGGTAGGGTAAAGTTTCTATAAACAAAATCAAGATGAAATGGGGAAGAAAAACTGGAATACGGTAAATCAATGAGGAAGATAAGCAATATGAAAGAAAAAGGAAAGGATGGGCCACTTACCTCTGATTGCCTTTACTGAAACTGGGAAATCTTCTGGTCTATCAGAGGAGAGGCCTCTTTTTTTTTGTACCTTGTTTTTGACAGAACTTTGAGGTCGAAGAGGTGGTTTCTTCTGCTCGTTGAGGTTGAGTTCTGCTTTCTTCACGATCAAGGGAGATATGGAACTGTAGCTTCGTGACCGACCACCGGATTGCTTTAGGATTCCTGGAGCAGAGTTGACTCCCTTCAATCGGTGGGGGGGGGGGGGGGAATCAAAGAAAGAAGAATAAGCAGAGAAGTATTGAAGCAGAGGGGAAAAGGAGAAGCGAAGAGGTAATGGGGAGGTGAAGACGATGCATGAAGGAGAAAGGGGTAATGGTGGGGTGAAGACGGGTCTGAAGGAAAGAGGAAAGGGGGAAGGGTGGAAACAAATGCTAGGGTTTTCGTTGTATGGTTTCTTTATAGGGGAGAAGGAGGAGGTTCGGTTGAAGATGGGAGGCTGGCGATGAGGTTGTTGGTGATGGATGAAGAAGAGAGAGAGTTTGAGGAGAGGAGCCATGGAGGGTTCGGCTGAGGGTTTCGAGAGTGCAAGAGAGGGGTGTTTGTCTTCCTTATTTGAAAACCCTAAAAGGAAGTTTTACAATGGGCCCCTCTTATTTTTAAAATTTTACAAAGAGGGGCTCGATTTTCAACAAAAGTGTTTTCAAAAAAAGATTGTTTTGCGAAAATGATGGTTTTCAAAAAGAGGTTTTTCAAAAACTAATTCTTTGTTTCTTTTCTTATTTTGCATTTTCCATTTTTTTTGTAATTTTGTAATAGAAAAACTAAGATTTTATGAAAACAAAGTTTCAACACTAAATTTTTGTATTTTTCTAAAAAATATTTAAAAAAAATTGTTTTCTCGAGAATTTCAGGCCATCTTGGGGAAAATTTCTTCAGAAAAAGGGGTTTGGATCCAGGTTTTGAGAAAATGTTCGAGTTTTGATACTCGAATCAAGAAATACGATTTGATGGATCCAAACAGATGTCGGATGGACTGTCCGAGCTATAAAAACTATTTTTGGTATTTTCTGAAAAATTGGACAATGAGACTCAATTTTGGATTTTGACAATGGATCCAGATCCAAAATTAATATAAAATGAATTTAATTTCAGTAAAGCTTGAGAAAAGAACTGGAATTTAGATTTAAAAATGATTCATTTGCTAAAAAAAAATGAATTTAGGGGCAAGAAAGGAATATTTAAAAGATTTTGAAAATTTTGGGGTGTTCACAAAAACCGAGCATAACTCCTGAAGACATGGCCCAGATAGTCAATCAGGCCATGACAAATGCTCCGATCACTTTCTCAGATGAAGATCTTTTCAAGCCGCATGTGTTTCACAACAATGCTTTGTGTGTTGTGATTCAAGCCAGAGGAATGACTGTTCCTCATGTGCTTATAGATGGAGGCAGCAGCCTCAATATATGCCCAGAAATGACAGCCAAAGCTTTGGGCATCAAAGAAGAGGAATATATTCCGGACTCGATCACTATCTACGGGTTTGATAATCATGGTCAGACAGTGAAAGAAAAAATTTTCTTGGAGATTTTCATTGACTATTCAGTCCACTCTGTCCTTTTTCATGTGGTTAATGTGCCACCCACCTATAATCTGCTTCTCGGGAGACCGTGAATTCACAATACGAACGCTGTGCCGTCTACTTTGCAACAGTGTGTCAAATGGTCAAAAGGTGGAATGATCACAACAGTCTTGGGCGAGGATCCAGAACAGAGGCTTGCACAACCCATGGTTCCTAGGCCCACTTTCACTACTGATATCCCTAGCATTAGGGGCATTGATGAGGCCAGTTTCGAAGAAAACTCAGGAATACTGCAGATGATAGAACAGCCAGAGCATACAGTGGCCAAGACTCGATGGAGAGGCCCTCAGTTTTTCAAGATTGGAGGACGAATTGACTATAGCACATTCAAAGATCATCCACTGTTCTCCCAATTTATGAAGGCCAAAAAGGGATTTGATCTGTTGGTAAAGCATGGCTATAAGCCTTTTCAAGGCCTGGGAAAAAATGAAAATGGTCGTCTTGAGCTAGTAATTCCTCCGCACTATCCTCAGAGGGCCGGATTGGGCTTTAATGGCAGAAGATCTCAGAAGGGCACTATCTTTATCAAAGGGACGCACTAAGGGCATCTGCTTGTCTTTTCATTTCTATTCTTTTGTTTCCACATTTGGGATGATATCCTGTTTCATTTTAATCGTTGTCATCAATTCAATCTTTCAATAAAGTTGCAAATTTTCATTGTCTGTCTGGATGCCATTTGTCTTTTTACTTCTCATTATCAAATCTTTACAAAATTGCCATTATTTTGCTCTTTTATTTTTCCAATTATTTTCTCAATAAAAGCAGTTTGTTTTATGATGGGAGATTTTTCTGAATTGATTTATTCTTCAATTTTCAGAATGTCTTCCTGATCTATCAAGAAGCTCATTCTTAATCCAGAGGCCTTTTTGAAGCCAACAGTGATTCATCAGGTTAAAATAAGAGCAGAATGTAGTCAGATTACAAAGCAGTCAGAAGAACCTGCAGAATTTGATTCAGCTCTTCAAGAATTACCAGAATTTGCAGCAATTCAGAAACAAGATGAGCCATCATCCTTAGTCCAGGATCCGACTGAGGATATCAATATTGGATTAGAAGATGATCCTAAAATTCTCAAGATTGGCAGCATTTTGAGCCCGGAAGAGAAAGAAAGGCTCACCCATTTTCTCAAGCAACATGAAGAAGTGTTCACGTGGACGTATGAGGACATGCCAGGTCTAGATACCAAATTGGTTGAGTATCGTCTCATCCTAAAACCAGATGTCAAGCCGGTTAAGCAGAAACTGAGAAAGATGGATTCTCGAGTGGAACAACAAGTTAAGGAAGGTCTGGAAGACCTACTCAGAGCAGGGTTCATTCGAACCATTGACTATCTAGATTGGCTAGCAAATGTTGTCGTTGTTCCCAAGAAAAATGGTAAAGTTCGAATTTGCATCGACTTCAGAGATCTTAATAAAGCGACTCCTAAGGATGATTATCCACTTCCTAATATTGATCTTTTGATTGATAGCACAACAGGTCACGCTATGTTCTCTTTTATGTATGGATATTCCGGATATAATTAGATCAAGTTGGCTACTCGTGATCAGTCCAAGACGTCTTTCACTACTCCTTGGGGCACTTTTTGTTATACAGTCATGCCATTTGGGCTTAAGAATGTTGGAGCCACTTATCAGCGTGCTATGACCGTCATTTTCCATGATCAGATGCACAAAATCATGGATGCCTATGTCGATGATATTCTGGTAAAGTCCAAAGAAGAGGAAGATCACATCGAAGCTCTCAATCAAGTTTTCAAGCGGCTCATTCTTTACAAGCTAAGACTCAATCCACAAAAATGTGTTTTTGGAGTCGAATCTGGCAAATTGTTAGGCTTTCTAGTCAGCAAGAAGGGGACAGAAGTTGATCCCGCTAAGGCCAAAGCTATCATTGACATGTCTCCCCTGACTAATCTGAAAGAATTACGTAGTCTTCAGGGATGTATGCAATCAATTTGGCGATTCATATCCAATTTGGCCATGAGATGTGAGCCTTTTAATCATTTGCTCAGAAAAGGAGTGAAATTCGAATGGGGACCAGAGTGTCAGCAATCGTTCGAACGCATCAAGAAATATTTGCTCAATCCTTTTGTGTTAAAGCCACCAGAATTGTGGAAACCCCTACTGCTATACATTTCAGTTAATCAAGTGGCTTGTGGCGGATTCTTGGTGCAATACGAAGAAGGCAGTCTGATAGAGCATGCCATTTACTATGTGAGCAAAACCTTCATTGATTATGGGAAGAAATACTCTCAGATAGAATAGACATGTCTAGCTCTGGTTTGGATGTGTCAGAAATTGAGACACTATCTGTTGGCATCTGAAGTCAAGATCCTATCCAAATTAAATCCTCTCAAGTACATTCTAGAGCAACCCTTCCTCAGCGGACGGATTGCCAAATGGCAAGTCCTATTGATGCAATACGATTTGGAATACGTCTCTCAGCAATCTATCAAGGGCCAAGCAATTGCAGATCAATTGGCAGATTTTCCTCTAGCAGAGGATGTTAAAATCGAGGATGATTTCCCCGATGAGCGGATCTGCAATATTCAACAATCCCCAATTTGGAATTTATTCTTTGACGGTTCCAAGAATATGGCAGGCATAGGAATCAGGATTCTGTTGATCACACCTGAGAAGGAGATGATCCCCTTTTCTCTCAAATTAGATTTTCAGTGCACTCATAATATGGCCGAGTATGAAGCTTTGATACAAGGTCTGAAAATTCTACAAGACTTCAATGTCAAAAGAGTGCATGCTTATGGCGACTCTTTGCTCGTCGTCAATCAAGTCTTAGCCGAATGACAAGTAAAGGATCAAAAATTACTTCCTTATCAGAAGATCGTCTCAGCTCTTGTCAGCAATTTCGAAGAATTCTAACTTTTTTATGTCAAGAGAGACTTCAATCAAATTGCAAACAGTTTAGCCAATTTGGGATCCATCATGTCTTTCAAGAGCGGAGAATCTTGTCGCTCCTTTGAAATTGGCAGACTTGATCAACTTGCTTTCGTTTCAGTAGAGCAGTTAAACCAGGCTAAGCAAAAGAAGAAGCCTTGGTATCATGACATCAAGAATTTCATTGAAACTGGCGAATTTCCTTCAGAACTCTCAAAGAAAGAGCAGTGAGCAATTCAGCGCATGTCTGCTCGATATTTTATTCTTGCTGACGTCCTTTATCGTCGTGGATTCAGCTCTGAATATTCCAGATGTTTGGACGAAGAAGAAGCCAAAGAAGTTGTGCAAGAAGCATATGAAGGTATCTGCGGTGGTCATGTTGGCTACCAAACTCTTGTCAAACAAATCATCCGAGCAGGATATTACTGGAGAACTATGCAACAAGATTATTATCGTTTTGTGTAGAAGTGCATTCAATGCCAGATGCATGCACCTTCCATTCATGCGCCAGCGACATATTTGCAATTTGTCGTCTCGCCATGGCCATTTTCTATGTGGGCTTTTGATGTTGTTGGCCCCATTACTCCTTCTGCTTCAAATGGCCATAAATATTTTCTTGCTGCAACCGAATATTTTACTAAATGGGTAGAAGCAGTCACTCTACACACAGTAGAAGGTCTACATGTGGTCTCATTCATCCATAAGAATATCCTATGTCGTTTTGGCATATCACATGATATTGTGTCAGATAATGGCAGTCATTTCAAGAATGAGAGAATGAGGACTTTCTGTTTGAAGTTCAAAATCCATCATCATTTCTCCGCTCCTTATTATCCACAAGGAAATGGCCAAGCAGAGGCCACCAATAAGATTTTGATTTGAATGCTGGAGCGAACTTTGGAAATAGGCCGTGACTGGCATAAGAAAATTCATGATGCATTGTGGGCGTATTGAACCACCATTCGAACTCCAACCAATGCTACTCCGTCAGAACTTGTCTACGGAACTGAAGTAGTACTGCCTCTACATGTTCAGAAACCTGCTCTGAAACTTGCATCACTTCTCGAATTACCTCTTGATCAGTATCAGCAACAGCGACTAGTACAACTTGATTTGCTAGATGAAAGAAGACTCAGAGCGGCAGAGCACGCTCAATCATATCGTCAGAGGATAGCCAGACAATATGCAAAATCCGTCATTGAAAGAAAATTTCGAGTCAATGATCTAGTGCTTAGATCAACGGCTTATCTCAAGCACCGCCCAGGTGGCAAGTGGTCACCAAATTGGGAATGTCCCTATGTTGTCAAAGAGGCATTACCTCGTAATTCATATCGGCTCATCAATGCCGACGGAGTGAAATTACTAGATCCCATCAATGCTCGACATTTGAAAAAATTCTATACTTAAATTATTCTTTGTAATTCCTCAAATTTTCTTCAAATAATGATCAGATTCTCTTTTCCCAGTTATATTGGGGCATTTTTAAAATATTTTTTTTTATCTACAAATATCCTATATGCAGGCAGGATAAACAAATCTCTCACTTTGCACGCATGTGCACTCATTTATATCATTTTCATATTTGCATACATCTGCATTCATTGGCATGCATTTGCATCAAGTTTGTTACCCATTCAGGATAAGAGATAATCCTGAGACCCCGACAATCACTCTCGTTACAATTCCCAAATATTTTAATAGCATAGGTCTCTTTCAAAAAACTCAAATTTTAATTTAAAAACAAGGTATGTTTTCAAAATCCAGTGCTCGAACTGGTACATTTTCAAAATCCAGTGCTCGAACTGGTGTGTTTTAAAAAATCCAGTGCTCAAACTGGTACATTTTCAAAATCCAATGTCTATGTTGACATATTTTCAAAACCCGGTATTCATGCTGGAGTTCTTTCAAAGTTGAGCACTCGTGGTTAGTGTCTCCCTGGTTGGTCGTATCACTCAACCTCTCGAGTTCATTCTTTGTGTTGATCATTCATTAAAGTTCAAATTCCAATTACCAGTTTCGGCCCTTGGGCCATCCAATTTCCAAATTTGGCCTTCGGACCATCCAATTACCAATTTCGGCCCTCGAGCCACCCGATTTCCAAATCTCTAATTTTGACCTTTGGGTCACTCAATTTCCAATTTTCAAATTCCAAAGTTCCAATTTCGACCTTCGGGTCAATTAATTTCCAAATTTCCAACTTCGACCTTCGGGTCAATCAATTTCCAATTTCCAATTTCCAATTTCCAATTTCCAATTTCCAATTTCCAATTTCCAATTTCCAATTTCCAATTTTCAATTTTCAATTTCTAAATATCAATTTCTAAATATCAATTTCCAAATTCCAGATTTCCAATTTCCAATTTCAAATATCAAATTTCAAATTTCAAAATTTCAATTTCCAATTTCGACCCTTTTGGTCACCCAATACCAATTTCAATCATTTCCTCTTGCGAGAGACCCTTTTTACAGGGAGAGTTCGAGGGAGCTCGTTCTTTTCGCATGCTATCCTCTGTTCACCTAGCCCCTTTTCAGGGAGAGTTTGAGGGGACTCGTGTCTATGTGAACCGTTTGCAAAACAAAATTCCAATTTCATATAAGGAACTCTTAGTTCAGGGAGAGCTTCGACGGAAGTTTGCTTTCCTTGTGATCACAATTTCGTACTAGGCCATTTCATCATGGAGGACCCTCTTTTCAGGGAGAGTGTGATGGACTCGCTCCTTCATGACCAATTCATCAACCTCACCATTACCGGCCCCCTTTCCATAAGAGAAGCCTAATGTTAGGAAGTTTTGACGAAAGCTTAATTTCTCTTCGAAAGTTCATTTTGCAAACACCTCCTCTTCAATGAAGAGAGGAGTAATTCCTATTTCTGAATCTTTTCCTTTGGGGAAAGGAGAAGAAAATTTCTGTCATGGATGCATTGCGTAGTGCTTCAGATGCTCGCTCTCACCAAGGATTGCAAGAAAATTTTGCCAATTTGTCATTAAATATTTGTTGATTTCAAAATCTTTATTGCACAAAAACATTACCTCAGAATACCTTCAATATTACTTCCGAAAGGACAAAGCTTTCAAGAAAAAAGATTTAAAATTCAGAATCTTTCTATTGGTCGACCAAAAGGATGAAGAATAAATCCTCGATATGGCCAGCAAAGGAAATTCAATATTGTTGCAAAGCCATAAGTGATCGGTATTGATCGCAGTCAATGGCACATTCTTAAAGATAATTCTTGAAAAATAAAGCAGTCGAAATATCCTGAGTAATGCAGAAAAATCCATTCAATCCCTATATCTTCTCAATCACCTAAAGCAGCAATTAAATATCTGCAAAAGGGATCTCTGAACTGTCGTCAAGATGAAGGCGAATTAGGCGAGTAGAACCCCGGGGCCAAAGAAGATTTGGATCATCTCCAAGATGAAGGAGTTTGTGACGGATCCTTCCAGGGAAAGTTCAGAGCACCGTCAAGATGAAGGCGACTGCGATGAGCCTCCCGACAAACCCTAAAGGATATTTAATTTAGGCTATCATCAAGAGATTTCCAACCAATGAGTCAATAACCGTCGATATAATCCCTGAGAGAAAAAGAAGGATCAGAACATCTCCAAGATGAAGGAGTTTGTGACGTACCCTTCCAAAAAAAAAAGAAAAGAGAGAAAAGTCAGGACATCTCCAAAATTAAGGATGATGTAATAAAATCCCCAAAAGCTTAAGAGAGCTCCAATTCTGCCAATAAAAAAAAAAAAGTGGGCAGAAAGATCATCATGAGAAAAGAATCCCAGGATATCAGACTGTCAAATCTTCCCAGAATCTTCTTTAATTTTGTGAAATTCTATTATCAATATTCTTTCACCAATTGCTTTCACAATATCAAGAATTCTCTCTTTTCTGTTCATATCAAGGAAAATGATAACTTCCTTGAAAGAAAGCCAATCGCATGCAATTTGAATTCGAATCTTGATTCTACGAAGTTAAGCCCAGTCGGAGGTAATACTTCAGGTAGAAAAGAGAGAATATTTTTAAAACAATGTGCATCACTTTCAATTATTTTGAATCAACAATAATTTTCAACATTTTGACAATATTTTCTAGCCATCCTGACGTGAAGCGCGAGCTTGAGGTTCATCTTTGGCGCATCCTGACATCAGTTGTTATCCCTTTTAAGGACTTGATAATAGGAGTTTTCAAATATTTCTTCCCTTCTGTTGGTATAATCTGAGCGCCTGGGCTCTCAGATTCACACACTTCCCTGTGTCCCCACTGTCCCACCATAAACAATCCAATTTCGGCTTGAGGTTAAGCCACCAATCATTTTCTCGCAAAAGGTTATTAATTTCAAAAGTTATTTAGTCTCAGCAATGAGGTGCCCAAAATCAAACCCCTTTTCAAGCTTTAGGGACCCCAATTTCATCCTTTTGCAAAACCCCTATCAGATTCATTGTGCGGAAATTCGAAGGTTCCATCATGGTTTCTTCCTTCGAGGATTTCATTCATTTTCCGCCCAATCAGGATAAGGGTACAAACCTGAGCCTCCTTTGATGAGGTATTTCATTTTCTGCCCAATCAGGATAAGGGTACAAACCTGAGCTTCCTTTGAGGAGGTATTTCATTTCCCGATCAGGTTAAGGGTTAAACCTGAGCCTCATTTTGATGAGATATTTCATTTCCCGGTCAGGTTAAGGGTTAAACCTGAGCTTCGTTTCTACACGAGGTATTTCCTGTCCCATCCAGGTTAAGGGCAAAACCTGAATCTCACATCTTTTGAGGTAAAATTTTTCTTCTTTATTCTCCATTTCATATCTACCATTTTCATCAGGGCTAAATCTCTTCATATCCAGTCAGATCCTTCTAACTGGGGCATTTTTATAGCCCAAATTTGGTGTGTTTTTCTTTGCCACTAAGCTCGTCTTCAAGCCGGCTTAGTAGCAAAGAGGGGCATCTGTAAACACCCCAAATTTTTCTTATCCATTCTCAAACAACCCTTCTCGTGCAGTGCTAACCCTGTTAGGTCAATATAGGAGTCAAACCTCGAGTCAGTTTCAGAAAATCACCACTTTACCCATTTTTCATTAGGAAAATTACCATTTTACCCCTAGGACATCCCGGACCCCAGTCAGCCAGAGTCAACCAAGCTCAGTGGTCAGTTCAGAACATTTAGAATATCAGTCATTTCAAATTCATTTGAGCCCACAATGAACAGACCATTTTCATTTCTGACCATTCCTGCCAAAATGGGATCATTTCTTCAGAATTGAGCTCATTTGTCACTCAAATCCAAGCTGATTGTCTCTGAGTCAGTCATTCATAGTCAGTCATACTCCTCAGAGTCTAACTTGAGCTCACCAGGAGTTCGAGTGCTTCTATTTCAGTTCAAAACCATTTCTAAGTGTTCAGGAGCCCATTTTAGTCCATTTCAGCTCTTTCAACTGAAATTGAGCCGAGTTCAGTCAGTTGAGCTAGTGTTTGAGCCTTGATTTTAGTTCATCTCATTATTACTGACCTTTGTTTTAGCTCAAAGTCAGTTCAGGTTCGTAATTCACTTCGCTCCAGTGACCATTCCGTATCATTTCTTTAAAAATGACAGCTTTTCTTGAAAATTCAGCCGGAAAGGTCAGTTAAGTCAGTATCATTGTCAGTTCATTTGAGTTCTAAAACTCTAAAACCCAGCTCAAACCCTAATTTCCAGTGTCACTCTAGCTTGGCAGAGCTCAAAAATCATTTCTTCAACCATTTTTGCAAATTTTGTCAATTTTAACACTTTTTGAACTGGTATAAGTGTCAATCGGGGTCTAACATCCAAAATTCTTCATTCAGGGTTAGCATTTTGCATAGCATTTCATGTCATTTCTCATCATTTCATATCATTTCTCAGCATTTCATAACATTTCATCACATTTCATTCCATTTTCGAAGTCCAGAACTCCAGTTTTATAAATTTCAATCCAGATTGAGTTTTAAAAATTTTCAGAAATCGATTTCAAACCTTGGGTTTCCAAAATTGACATTTTCACCCCTAGGAGTCTAAATTTGGAAATATTTTCTCAAGAAAAATAATCTGGATTTATTTCAAACTCAAATTTTCAAATTCTATACTGGATTTGCTTTGCAATAGGGTATTGAACTTCAAAATCCGAGCTCGTTTCAAAAACTGCCAAAAATAGCTCGTTTTGTCTGGAAATAAATTGGGAAGCATTTTCTTGAGAAAAACAATCAGGATTTCTTTCAAAATTATATTTTTAAATTCTACATTAGATTTGCTTCGCAACGAGGTATTGAACTTTAAAATCCGAGCTCGTTTCAAAAACTGCCAAAAATAACTCGTTTCATCTGGAATTTTTTTGAAAAGACTATTTTACCCCTCTAATCTTCAAAATAAATTTTAAAATTGGAATTTGGACCTGCTCTGAGATGGCCCATCCATTTGCATTTCCTTTTAATTTACACATAAAAAAAAAATATTTTATTTTCTTTATTTTCTTTTTAGTTATTTATTTTTCTTTTTCCTTTTTTTTTTACTAAGGTGGGACCCACAAGGGGGTCGGCCCCCCCTAGCCCACTCTCTTTCCTTTCTTTCTCTATTTTTTTTTTCCTCTTTTCTTTCCTCTTTCCTTTCTTCTCCTCCTTTTTCTTTTCTTCTTTCCTCCCTCCTTTTCTTCTTTCCTTCCTTTTTCCCTTTCTTCTTCTTTCCTTCTTTTTTTTTCTCTTTCCCATTCTCTTAACCCCATACGGTTGAACCTCCTTTACACCTCCCTTGTTCTTTAAAAAGATCAAAACTAAATTCATTAAACCCTAGATACTTACCATTTTCCCTAAGTCTACCCCCTTAAAACCTTTCCTTCTTACCTATTCCCATTCATTCACGCACAGCCTTGGCAACTCTTATCTCTCTCTCTCTCTATCTTTTGGCTGCAGCCTTCATTGCTACACCTTCAGACAGCTCCACCAGAGATCAACAAACATCTTCCTTCAGCCCTGTTGTGCGTCCACATCAGCTTCAGCGTGTTCAACTCCCTTCAGCCAACGCTTGTGCATCTTCTCTACCAACCGGTGCCCAACAGTCAAAGCCACTACCTCCTTGCAGCCCTCTACAGCCTTGACAAGACCTTCTAGCCACCTCACAACACCAACCTATTGGCAGTAGTTCATATAGAAATTTTGTTTTGATTTTAGATTAGTCAATTTCTGTTTTAGCATGTTATGTGTTAATTATTTCATTGACAGCATAGTAGCTAGATTATTTTGGTGTATCATAGTTCAGTTTTAATCGAGTGTTAATGTAGTATAATTTAGGTTTTGACTAGAAGTTATGTCAATAGTTTCATCTATTTTAGTTGGTATTTCAGAGTAGAGTTAATGTAATGTTGGGTGCAAATCATGTTTTGTTCAAATTCTTGTAGATAGTAGTTTGTAGATTAATTTTTTATGTATTTAATATTGAGTTTAGTCATAGGTTACATAGAATAATTACAATTCCTAATTTTCGTTTTAGTTAATTTAGCATTAATTTAGTAATTTAATTTTGGGTGTAGTATTTAATTTGATAGATATTTCCAATTCGTTTTTACTCTTTGTGCCCTTGAGTTAGTTGTATATATTAGTTTAGTTAGACTAATGTTAGAGTAATTTAGTCAGTTGCTTAGTGTGATATTTTAGATAAGGGGCATTGAGGTCATTGTATTGAAATGCGTTTTTGGGAAGGAGGATATGCCATTCAAATTCGTAGGAACCATGTTTGGAAGGTGTTGATTGTGTGTCATCCAGCCAAGAGGAGATGTTCTTTCTTCTACACGTTTAGAAATAAAATTGGAATTTTAACTTTTATGCTAAAAACGTGTGGATCATTTATGGAATGGATCTTGTGCTTTGAATTTCAAAACTATTTCTAAAATGGTACACACGATTTTGAGGTAAGGATCTAAATGGTTTAATTGTAAAGCCAACTTCAAAATCGTGTGAGACAAATCAGCTGGACGGTTACACATTCTCAAACCTTTCCATTTAGATGATTAAAGTAATTATTGATGGAGGATATAGACCTTTCCAAATTCGTGTGTGAGTCTTTACAGCCCTATCTACTAATTGATTAATTTGAATTAGCATTGATTAGGTATTCATTAATTTAGTAAATATAGTAATAGCTTAGATTATAAAATCGTGTGTGTCTCTTTTGGTAGGTAAAGATATTAGCTTACTTTGCACTTAGGAGTTAATTTAGGTTTGCATTAGTGTTTTAGGAAATAACAATTAATTATTAGTGTAATTAGTGACTCTAGGTTGGCGTGAACCCTATTCAATGCCCTATCCTAAACCGCCACCCTACTAACCCTTAGGTAGTTAGTTAACCTAGTTAGTAGTTAACCTTAGCTAGTTATTAACTATAGATAGTTACCCGTACCCCTAACTTAGGTAGATAGTTCAATCCTAGTTAACCCTAACTGTACCTCTAACTAACCATAGTTAATCAATTGACCCTAGTCGACCCTAGTTAGTAACTAATCCTTCTAACCCTAGGTAGCTAACCTTAGTTAGTACCTAACTTTAGTTAGTGTCTAACATTAGTCGACCTAACCTTAGTTAGTACCTAACTCTAGTTAGTATCTAACATTAGTCGACCTAACCATAGTTAGTCATTTCTTCTAACTTAGTTCCTCACCCTAGTTAGACTAACATTAGGTTATTATTTGTTTTAATTAAGTTTTTGAAATAACAATAGTTTAGTTAGTTAGTTGGTAGTGATGTTAGATAATCTATATTAGGACTAATTAGAGTAGTTGTGCACTTGAATAGTTTACTTAGAGTAGTACTTAGTTTAGAATAGAGTATTATTATTGTTTGTTTAGATTAGGTTTAACATTAGTTGTTTATTTCTTTTATTAATGTTATAATTAGCTTAATTGTTGCTCTTTTTGTATAGTTCAGCAGTAGATTGGAGTAGGTTAGGACTGTTTTCATGTGTTATTTCATGCTAAAATGTGATTTGTGGATTGGCACAAATGAATAGTGCACTGATTTTTAAATCTGATTTTTATCGTATTTAGCACTCATCATTTTATGTGGATTTTTCTAAAGTTTTCTGAAAATTATTTTTCTATTCTCTACATCCGTGTGTTTATTGTCTGCAGACCAAATTTCAGCTTGATTCGAGTTGATTTGGTCTGGTTTTTAAGTGTTTTGTGAAAACAACTTTTTCGGGATTTTAAATTTCTGGTCCTGCGATTTCCAAGATTATCCTGATTTTGAAACACTTATATCTGGAGATCCAGAACGTATTTTTCAAATATGTAAAAACTGTCATCTTTTTGGATTTGTCAGTTACAGAATAGAAGTAATTTCGGGAAAATTGGACTTTGTTTGACCCCTCAAATCTTCGATTTGCAAAAAGCTGTCAGAATCCACTTTTGCATTGTTTCGGGACAAAACAGTCATTTCATTAATTGTTTAATTTAATGCAGTTTTAGTGTTTTCTAGTATTGTAGTTAGTGAATTAACAATAGTTAGAGTAGTTAGCATGCATTTTTTAGTTAGTTTAGTTAGACAAAGTAATTTTAGTTTTCTATGTTTATTTAACTATAGTTTAATTGTAGAATTAGTTTAACAATAAGTGTAGATGTAATTTAGATTTAATTTTTATTAGTTTACTGACTTTTTGTTTTCATTGTGTAGGTTGATAAGTTAGAACAGGTTTACAGGTGTATTTCAAAGATGAAGTGCAACTGCACATGTGGTGAAAAGACCAAATTGCCCTGGAGATCTGCCGAAAACTTAGCTTCCTTCTTTAGTTTATTTTCATAGTTTAGATTGTTATTTAATTTAAATTATAATATTGACATAGTTGTAAATTCTGTTTTATTAATAAATTGTTATTTTAGAATTATTTCAGAATATATCCTGTTCCCTGTGGATTCGACCCGTACTCGCCACTTCTGTGGAAAGTCAGTTTTTATATCTTTGGTTGACGATTTTCCAAGTATTTTATTGAAAATTATTGTTTAAAAATATGCATTCCAAAAGTCAAACCAAATTTTGGCGCTGTTGCCGGGGAACGACGATTATATTCTGATTATTTTTAAGATTTCAGTTTATTAATATGTGTTAGTTGTTTTTATTTGTTTTAATTAGTTAGGATTAACATAGTTAGAAAATATAGGTTCACTTGCTGTTTTTCCTAGGATTCACTGAATTCCATGCTTCAATGATCAATTAGACAAGTGAGTCTTAGATAACATAGCAGTGATTTTTTGTATTTACTGATTTAGATTAGAATTGTTTTTATTTTAATAGAGTAGTTAGAATGTTTTAACATAGCTTAAGATAGAGTATTTGATAAACTGCTGATTTAGATGTAGAGTTATTTTCTTAGAGTAATTCTAACATAGTTTAGTTGTTTAATGTGTTAGAATTTTTTTTAATTGTTTTTCTTCATGTATCATATGTATATTAGAAATAAATTAGTTAGTTGTTTATGTGTTTTGTTTTAAATTTTGTTTTGATTTCATGTTGAATTTCATTATTGACATGCATGAACATCATTACATCAATGTATGAGTTCAAGTAATCAGACATGGAGAAGCTTTCAGAAGTAGAACATTGACCAGGTGAGCAAAAAACTATGCATTTGTACATACATAGTAGTGGTGCAAAATCTAGTGTGATCATCGCAAAATTTTTCCTCTCTTGTGGTTTTTCTCTCTTCCTTCTCTTTTTCTTTTCTAGCCTCTATTTTCCTCCTTTTTTGAAGGGCAAAATAAAAGAAAGAAAAGAAAGAGAGAAGAGAAAAGAAAAGAAAGAAAAGATAAGAGAAACTCTTTTGCGCGGTCTCACTTGACCTTAATTTTGAAAATATTTAGAAATTTAACTCGCCTCCGTTTTGAAAATTCGCGGGAAAAATGGAGAGACGGGATTCGCTCGTCGGTACGAGGTTCGACCGTTCATGGCGCCTTTACCAGGGGTAATCGAACCAAGGATCAAATCTATGCCTTTTGCTTTGCCTAAATATTATCTAAGAATTTATTCTAAGATTAAATGCACAAAGAATCA
The DNA here is from genome assembly GCF_984573655.1 of Nuphar pumila. Classification (NCBI taxonomy): domain Eukaryota; kingdom Viridiplantae; phylum Streptophyta; class Magnoliopsida; order Nymphaeales; family Nymphaeaceae; genus Nuphar; species Nuphar pumila. The sequence goes on from NC_143261.1 coordinate 43,643,632, forward strand.
TGCTTGTGCAATGCAGGGATGTATGCTCTTTTTGAAAATGATTTAAAAATTTCCCAAATGTTTCTGAGATGAATTTGATAATAGGGTGAAAACAATGGTTTCTAACTTAGAACTTAAGATTTAAAGTTCTGAGTTTTTAGAATAATCAGGGCTTGGAAAAATAAATCTAGACTTTGGAGTTGAGATAAAGAGAGAAGAAAGGAAAATCCAAAGTCATAAATGGACTTTGGTTTAGGATTTCGAATCAAAATGGAGATGAGATTTGAAATGTAATTTGAATTTCATTTGTAAAGTTTGAAATCAGAGAAATCTAAATAGAATTGAGAGATGGAATTGGTTTTTGGAATTTTGGGAATCTAATCTTGGATTTTGAAATCTCGAAGAAATGGAATTGGATTCTGGATTCTAAAATAAAATTGGATCTGAAGTATGAGATCCAAAGTGGAAGTTGGATTCTGGATGCTAAAATAGAATCAGATCTGAAGTCTGAGATCCAAGATGAAAGTTGAATTCTGGATCCTAAAATGGAATTGGATATGAAGTTTGAGATCCAAGATGGAATTGGGTTCTGGATCCTAAAATGGGTTTTTGGATCTGAAGTCTGAGATCCAAGGTGAAATTGGGAAATGGATTCTGGATTCTGATAGTCCAAAAATGGGACTTTTTGAAGATGAATCTGGAGTCTGAGATCCAATATGGAGTCGGAGTCTGGGTCCTAAACGAATTTTGGATCTGAAATCTGAGATCCGAAAAGGTGGATTTGAACTTTGGATCCTAGAATGGATTTTGGATCTGCAATTTGAGATCCAAAAAGTGGAGATTTGTACTTGGAAATCTGGATCCAAGTTGGGATTAGGATCTAACTTTGGATTTTGGTTTTCGAAAGTCCAGATGGGACTTTTGAAGATGGATCTGGGTTTTGAAAACCCAGATTGAATTTAAATTTTAAGAGGGGTCAAGTTTTTGAGATTCAGAATCAATCTCAAACTGTGATTGAAGAAGATGAACTTGATTTGAATTTTAAGAATGAATCAGAAACTTCAAAGTTAAATTGAACTTTGAAATTTTGAAATTTTGAATTGAATTGGAATTTTGAATATAAAATGATTTTGAAATTCCAAAGTCAAATTGGACTTTGAAATTGAGATAGAATTGGAATTTGAAATAGAAATTTGAAGAAAGATGTTCAAAATCACTTGGGTTTTTGAAAAGAATATGATGCGATTCTATCCTAAATGATGAATGAATTTTAAATAATTTTGAAATTAGATGTGAAAATCATATTTCATTCTTTAAGTGAATTTAAATAAGATTAATGATATAATACACTCCTGACTATGGTCATTGAATGTAGTATGTAATAATCATATCTAAATTCAAATGAAGAATAAAATATCTTTTTGGTGCTTTTATAGAATTTAAAATGAAATTAACTCTCAATATACCCTGACTATGGCCATTGGTATATATATTGAATTAACTTTAGAATAAATTCTGATAAAATAGAAAAATATTTACAGAAAATATGATGATTTTTGAAAAGGATCCAGTGTGAATTCAGTGTTATTTTATAAAAGATAAGAATACTAAGTTTTGTTTACATCCTGACTATGGCCATTGATGTAAATCATCAACTTAGGATTAATTACCTCTTACAAAATGGTGCACGTGCCATTCATGTTTCACCATTTGTGGAATTTTGCAATAAGGGAAGAAATAAGATGAAACAAGCAATTTCTGATATTTTACATGCTCTAATTTAAAAAAACTGGAAATGTGAAGCTTCTCATGATCATCTAACTATCACATTATTGAATTAAATAAAGAATTTCTAAGCTGAAAAGAGAATTGCATTTTTTATGTATTTCCTGCAAAAGGCAGAGTTAGCACAAGCAAGAGAATATATGTATATATAATGGAAACATCCTATTGTATTTAAGATGCAGGATGATAGAATGTTATATCTATGCTCTGAATTAATGAAATTTTAACATATCATGAATGAGAAAACACATGTATTAAAATGAATTAGATAAAGAAATGCACATCTAAAGATGCATGTGTAATATGCTGAAAATGGATGTTTTGGCTACATGTATAAGACTCTAGACATTACCTTTTCAGTTAGGTAATTTACACGACAAAAATAGGACTATGCTGACTTTAATCTTATTGGCAAAGGGGAGCAGAATTTTGCTCCATTTCATACATGGACTATCAACATTATTCCGACTGCCTCGTAATCCAGACATTTGCTAAGAACCTCAACTTATTGTACTAGAAGTCATAGGGCTGTAGATATGATACAGCAGGTGGCTGTGAAAAGGGTGAATATAAACTACTATATGTTATACAGCTGAAAAATGTCTATGCCTAACTAATCTACAAATGACTAGTTTAATCTGCAGGTATGGATATGGTATACAAGTGAGTATTGACCGAAAGAGGAATGCTGTATTTTGCAACAGTGAGGGTACAACTGAGCCTAAAATGGTAGCCTAATGAGGTAATGTTGTAGCCTGGTGAAGCTGGACTGCAGGATATGAATGTTATACTATATGATGAATTCGATAATGCATGTGATGGTGTTGTATAACATTCAAATGGCAAATGTGGAAGTGATGACCTACTGCTAGAGCTTACTGTAAAGGGGGTGGAGGTTGGTAGTAGATAGTGAGGTGTGATGATATCTGAATGCTGATGAGGAAATGGGTACATATATATGATGTATTTGACCTAGTGTATGTTATGACACATATGGCAGTGTTGAAACATACCAGGTAAATGAAAACACATGCTAAAACCGATGTTAGTATATACTAAAAAAAATGTTGAACTGCTAAAATCAAAAAAAAAAAAAGAAAGAAAAGAAAAGAAAAAAAAACACTTACCAGGGAAGATAACAATTAATGAGAGCAGAAGGCACTGGGAGTCACTACTCAACAATAAGCAAAGACATAGTAAAACTCAGATGTAAGAAGCGGTTAGACTTAATCATAAGACTTAAGTAAAAAAAAAACTCAAATGTGAAATAATAATTGTAACACACCACCTAACACATTTGGTCATTGCTAACCATGCCCTAACTGTTAATACACCCACACAATGATGATTGTATGTACATACACTTTTTAACATGGACTAACCATATGACATTCCTCTCCAAATAATGCAATATATGATAACCAACCCGCTAGCTCACAGAAACTGCTAATGCATGTAAACAACTATTGCTAACCACACAAGACAATTCACTCGATCTTAACACATTCGCTGCTAAGATATTAACACAACCTAAATCCCGATATTCGGTATTAACATAGGTTCATTTGCTGCTATTACTCATTCCCTGCTACAACCCATTCAATCGGTGCGCAGCAATGAATTGATAATACATACTACAAAAACTGCTAACAAAAGCTATTACAACCTACCAACTCACAATGTGCTAACCCAGGCTACTAACAAAATTTGCTCACTACTTAGATGCCCATGTGCTCTAGCTATTGATGCATATAATAACAACCAACACACTAACACAGCCTAGACTGATTATACTAACGACCATACGATAACTATTGAACACACACACATAATTACTTATCAATCACATAAGGATGTTACTTCACTCAATGTTCAACACTAGTGTGAAGGATTTACAAAGAACTAATGTTAAACACCTAAAATGCACTAATTGCTTTAAACCGACTGAGTCACCTTACTTACAATTGACACTTATTAATAGCTAAGGCTAAGTAGTTAGGGATCACCATTAACCATGACTGACATAGCGAAAATATGAGATCACAACAGGAGTTCAATGAATGAATATAAGATCAGAAAATGGACATATTGTTATGCTGAAGCCACAACTGGTGGCAATGAATTATTGTGTAGTAGGAGCAGTGATGAACAATGACTTTTGCAGCAGGATAATGGGGAAAGGATAGGTGCCATGGAAGCTAAGTGATACCTACGTGTTTGTGAAGGTGCAGTGACATGAATAGTGTTTTTACAGGCACACTACAGGCAAGTGAGATTAGAGAGGCGTATATGCCTATAGACATGAGTGACAAGTGGTGATACATGCATAAATGTAAAAAGGTGGAACATGGCTAGTAAAGTATGTACGATGGGCACAGGTATTGTAGTGAAGAAAACTATTAGGGTGGATGTCGTAAGTGGAGTGTGTATGCATCACTAAAAATATGTAGGTGTTTGGTAAAAGTAGATACAGATACACTCATAATACAATGTAAAAAAAAAAATATGCAGGCATCACTGAAGGTAAATGCTGTGAAATATATAGGTGTTGGTGATTTTGACATTATAAAATAATATTGATTTTAAGAGCATAAAAACTTACCTGTCCTAGCAGATGATGGGTTAAGAGATCCTGATAAAAAAAAAAATGACAAGAGGATTGCTTTATTCCGACATTTGGTTCTATGTCAAGAACCTGAGAGTGTTCTTAATGCCTCATAAATTTTCCGTAGACTGTCGAAGGACCCATCATTTGTCGGCACAAATAGATCCAATGCTGCAGATTGATGGCGATCTGTGACGGGAGGTTGTAGCAGGGGTTTGTGCATATGCTGCAGTAATGGCAGTGGTATGGTGGACATGTAGGTCTGATATGTATAGAAGAAGGGTGACGGAGGGGGGTGGCAGATTGCAATAGTGATTTCAGAAGCATCACAAGAATGATTCTCCCTGACCGAGCATATGTATGAAAGTCATCAGCAAAACAGGACAATGATGCAAACATAGTAAAAGGTTAATGTGTATCTGCCAACAATAAAACAAAATTTCAGTGTATTGCTAACAAAAGCCACAGAAGGTTAGAAATGAAGCAGAAATATTGAAATCCAAAACACACACAGTATAGATAGTAACAGTGAATACAAAAAAAAAAGAAAATGCTAATGTGTGATAGGTGTAAATCTACTGTAATATACAGAAGAACACATAGACGTGCATAATAAAGAAGGTAGAAATTGAAAACAAGATAAAAATGAAGTGAGAGAAGCATATCAGATCAGCAATCATAGAGAAGATACAAACAAAAAATTAGATATCAAAGGGGAAATCAAGGTGTAAGCTGATTATCTAGAATAAACTAAAATATTTACAGGAAATTCTTGATGAGATATCCAAAAACATGAGAATTAATGCTACATGATAAGAGAAGGGTGTTGAAAAGAAAATATCTGATGGTAATATCAAAGGTACGAACTCTTGTAGATGCAATAGTGAGGGCTAACATTAGAACATAACAATTCTGACTTCCTGTTTTTGTCAATTATTGATGCTGAATGAAAAATGAGATTAACAAGAGAATGGATGTTGTTATTTAAACAAAAGAACAAAGTCATTTTGTAAAACATGACCCCCAACCCTGATGCTACTTACCTTCAGGCCCAGACCACGACCAATATCACCAGAGAGAACGAGGTGTTACAACAATGAAGCCATAAATGATACTTCAAGTACAAGGTTTTGATGATGAGCAAGTAGAATAAACTGCATTTCAGCTAAGGCTATGAAGAAATTGAAGAATTCGGTAAAGAATCCTTGAAGACTAGTGTGCAAATGTTTAATTCATTAAAAGTCTTAGATTCTTGTAAGAGCCTTACTTAGAGTGCATATTTAGGTTGCATTTCACCTTAAAAGTCTTTAGAAAAACTTTTCTAAAAGAAACACTTTTGAAAATCTTTTTAGAAAACTCTCTTCTTAAATTTTCATGTTTATTAGTCGACCAATAGACTTATCAGTCGACTAATCCTTTCGCGCCATATTTTCTAAAAAGTCATTCTTGTCAAATTATTCGACCGAAGATTTTATCAGTCGACTTGACAGAATGTCTGTTTTCTGGAAAATTAGCAGCAGTCGACTAATGGTTTTATCAGTCGACTGAACAGAACATGTGTTTTCTGAAAAAATTTAGCAGCAGTCGACTAATGCTTTTTATCAGTCGACTGAACAGAATGTTTGTTTTTTAGAAGTTTTTAGCAGTAGTCGACTAAAAGGTTTTTCAGTCTACTGATGATATTATCAGTCGACTAAGTTTCAAAAGTTCAGATTTTCAAACGGCTCGATTAACAGATCAGTCGGCCGACGATAACTGTCAGTTTACTAATAACTAACTATTAGTCGACTAACTGATGTTTCAGTCGACTAATTTTGCCGTTTTCCTGAAACTTCAAAAGGGCGTGTCTTTTCATTTTTCAAACGTTTTGATCGTTCGAAATGGACAGTTTTGACACCCTTTCATACTCTCAACGTATAGAATCTTTTAACTATAAATATGAGTGCATTCTACACTCAAAAATATCAAATTCAATAGAATTATATTGAATTACTTCTTGCTTTTCACTCCTATTCATTCATTCAAGTATTTGTTTTCTCACTCACGTGATATTTTCACTTCAGTTTTTCACTCAAATCACTTTGAGAGATAGTGAATTCGTGAGTAGAGTGTTTCAACAACCTCAAAAGCCAATTGCATCTCATTTGCATTCAAAAGGAAGGCTCATAGGTTGTATTGTAAGTTGTTATTTCTTTTGTGTAAAAAGAAGGACTCCTTGGTGTAAAGGAGTTGTTTGCTTTCAGTAGGATTGTTACTGAAAGTGGCACCGGTTATGGTCTGTGTGATCTTGTAGTTTACAAGGTTGATAGTGGAAAATCTCAAGCGGGTTTTGCTTGGGGACTGGATGTAGGTCGGGTTTGACCGAACCAGGATAAAGTCTTGTGTTCTTTGTGTGTTTGCTTTGAGATTTGCAAAATCATTCAATATTCCGCAGAAATTTTTTAAAAGCACTATTCACCCCCCCTCTAGTGCTCGTTGCCTCGATCCTAGTGCACTTTCATTTGGTATCAGAGCAAGGTTTGCTATTACTTTGATTTGACCATCATCTAGCATGGCAACTACAACTTCTCAGCACAAAGAAGGAAGCTCCTCTGTTCGTCCTCCTCTCTTCGACGGAACAAACTATGGATACTGGAAAGTAAGAATGACAATATTCCTGCAATCCATGGATCTCGATATCTGGAGAGTTGTTTCAGAAAAGTACCAAACTCCATCAACTGATTTCAGCCGATGGACCGATGATGAAAAGAAGACTGCTTCACTTAATGCCAGAGCAATGAATGCCTTATATTGTGGCATTGACAAGGTAGAATTCAATCGCATCTCTCAATGCTCTACAGCAAATGAAATCTGGCATACTCTTCTCGTGACACACGAAGGTACGTCAAAGGTAGAAGAATCTAATGAAGAAGTCGCCAACATGTGTTTTGTAGCACAAGAAGATTCGGTAAGTCAATTTGACTATGATGAGTTATTTGAAGCATTTAATGATTTATATGCTAAATTTAAGAATCTTAGTTCTAAAAATAAAGAGTTAAAAACTGAAAATTTAACTCTTGACTCTCAAAATAAAGTGTTACTTCAAGAAATAGAAGATCTCAAGAAGGAAAATTCTTGCCAAGCACTTGAGATAAAAGAAATTGGAGTTAGAACCAATCTCTTACAAAAAGAAATATCTAGTCTTAAAGAAAAGTCAAATGATCTTCTTTCTATAGTGACCAAATTCACAAATGGTCAAGAGAATCTAGAAAAACTTCTTGGTTCTCAAAGATGCTCGGTTAATAAAACCGGATTGGGATATAGCTTCTTTGATACTCAAAATAGACCAAACTATGTGGTGAAAAATCAAAGACATTATTCTCAACCTTTTGTTCATAAAACTAAACTTTCTAGTTCTAATAGAAATGCATCTAGAAATGATTATTCTAGAAATGTTTATTCTAAATCCTTTTATAGAAAGAATATTTATTATCAAAGGAAACCAAAATCCAAATGGATATGGGTTCCTAAGACTAACTTTCATGGACCCAAAAATAGAAAGGGGTCAAATGCTCTGTTTTCTGATTTTGTTGTAGGTACACAACATAAGGAGCAAATGGATATTGGACAGCGGCTATTCCAAACATATGACTGGAAGGCCGGAGTTATTTTCCACCCTCCAAAATAAGGATGGAGGAACCGTCACCTTTGGTGACAATAACAAGGGAAAAGTGATAGGTATTGGTAATATTGGTAATCCAAAATTTCCCTTGATAGAAAATGTTCTTTTAGTGGATGGTTTAAAGCATAATTTAATATCTATTAGTCAATTATGTGATAAAGGTTTTCATGTTTCTTTTGAAAATGATTTATGCTTAATTTCTGATTTTCAATATAAAAAGATCATTTTTAAAGGTAAAAGAAGAAACAATGTGTATGAACTATATCTAGATGAATTACCCTCTTTTAATGAAAAATGTCTTATTGTTTCAAATGAAATTCAATGGTTATGGCACAAGAGACTTGGACATGTTAACTTTAAAATTATTTCAAAATTATCCAAGAATGATCTTGTAAGAGGCCTACCTAGAATACCATATAAAAAGGATCACTTATGTGATGCTTGTCAAAGGGGTAAACAAATCAAGAGTTCTTTTAAAGCAAAAGATATAGTTTCAACAAAACGTCCTCTTGAACTTTTACATTTAGATCTATTTGGACCATCTAGAATTCAAAGTGTGAATGGTAGCAAGTATGCTTTTGTTATAGTAGATGATTATTCTCGGTTTACATGGGTGATTTTTCTAAAAAGTAAAAATGATGCTTTTTCAGAATTTTCTAAACTTTGTAGAAGAATTACAAATGAAAAATCTACATCTATTATTAAAATTCGTAGTGATCATGGTGGTGAATTTGAAAATGAATCTTTTCTAAAGTTTTGTGATTTGCATGGTATCTCTCACAACTTTGCTTTTCCTAGAGCGGCTCCACAAAATGGAGTTGTTGAAAGAAAGAATAGAACTTTGCAAGAATGTGCTAGAACCATGCTTCAAGATAAAAATTTACCAAAATATTTTTGGGCTGAAGCAATTAATACAGCATGTTATGTCTTAAATCGTGTTCTTATTCGACCAATTTTACATAAAACATGTTTTGAATTGTATTATGATCATATACCAAAGATCTCATATTTCAAAATTTTTGGTAGTAAATGTTTCTTGTTAAATATCAAAGATAATCTTGATAAGTTTGATTCAAAATCAGATGAATCAATATTTCTTGGATATTCTTCTAGAAGTAAAGCATATCGTATTTTCAATAAAAGAACATCTTGTATTGAAGAATCTCTACATGTTGCATTTGATGAGAATTGTGAGCAGGTTATTCCTCTAAGCGAAGAAGAAGAAGCAATACTTCAAGAAGAACCCTTGATAGAGAGTACTTCTCAAGAAAATATTCCTCTTCAACCGGTTTGGAAAGAAGTTCCTAATCATCCACATGAACAAGTTATTGGTGAAATAAAGAGTGGTGTCCAAACTAGAAGGCAATTAGAAAAATATATTGCAAATGTTGCTTTCATATCTAAATTAGAACCAAAGAATATCAATGAGGCATGTGATGATGAATTTTGGCTTTTAGCCATGTCTGAAGAACTTAACCAATTTACTAGGAATGATGTTTGAGATCTAGTTGATAGACCAAAGGATCATCCAGTAATTGGAACAAGATGGGTCTTCCGAAATAAGCTGGATGAAAATGGTGAAGTCATTCGTAACAAAGCAAGGCTAGTGGCACAAGGCTATAATCAAGAAGAAGGCATAGATTTTGATGAAACCTATGCACCAGTGGCTCGATTAGAGTCAATTCGTATGATGCTTGCTTTTGCTAGTTACATGAACTTCAAGTTATATCAAATTGATGTTAAGAGTGCATTCTTAAATGGACACATCAATGAAGAAGTTTATGTAGAGCAACCTCCAGGCTTTGAAAACGAGAAATATCCAGAAAAGGTCTACAAATTGAAAAGAGCTCTGTATGGACTCAAACAAGCACCAAGAGCGTGGTATGAAAGACTACGAAATTTTCTAGAACAATCTGGTTTTTCCATTGGTCGGGTAGACTCCACTTTATTTATTAAACATTTTAATTCAGATATTCTTATTGTGTAAATTTATGTTGATGACATAATATTTGGTTCTACTAATGATTCTCTTTGTAAAGAATTTGCTAAGGCTATGCAGGAAGAGTTTGAAATGAGCTTGATGGGCGAATTAAACTACTTCCTTGGACTTCAAATAAAGCAAACTGAAGAAGGAATCTTCATCAATCACGCTAAGTATACAAAAGAACTTCTCAAGAGATTTGGGATGGACTCATCGAAATCAAGAAGGAATCCTATGAGTACAACTACTTCTCTTGATAAAGATGAAAATGGTAAAAGTGTAGATACTAAGCTCTACAGAGGTATGATCGGATCTCTATTATACTTAACTGCTAGTCGACCTGATATTATGTTTAGTGTTTGTATGTGTGTAAGATTTCAAGCTTATCCAAAGGAATCTCATTTAACTGCAGTAAAACAAATTCTTCGTTATTTGAAAGATACTTCAGATTTCGATTTGTTTTACCCAAAATCATCTTCCTTTGATTTAGTTTCATATAGTGATGCAGATTTTGCAGGAAGTAAATCTGATCGCAAGAGTACTAGTGGAACTTGTCATTTCTTGGGAAATTCCTTAGTCTCTTGGTTTAGTAAAAAGCAAAATTCAGTATCACTCTCAACAACTGAAGCTGAATATATAGCGGCTAGTTTAGCATGTTCACAAGTACTTTGGATGAAACAGACCTTAAAAGATTTTGGTTTGAATTACTCCACAACAACTATTTATTGTGATAACACTAGTGCTATAAATCTTTCGAAAAATCCTATTCAGCACTCAAGAACTAAGCATATTGAAGTTAGACATCATTTTTTAAGAGATCATGTGTTAAAAAGAGATATTTTGTTAAATTTTATTTCCACTAAAGAACAACATGCTGATATCTTCACTAAACCTCTTAAAAATGAAGATTTTATGAGAATTAGGAGAGAACTAGGTATTTGCTCGTTTTTGGATTTATAAAAATGCTGATTTTTGAACAAAATCTCAAAATCGCACTATATTAGTCGACCGATAAAATTTTAGTTTACTGGTGTTTTATATTTTGGAATGTATCACACCATATTAGTCGACCGATATATTTCTAGTCGACTGATGATATTTTTAGAATAAGTCGCACTTTTTAGTCGACCGATAAAGTTTTAGTCGACTAAATTTTTTTTTAAAAAAATTTAAGTGAAGGGACCCGACACCCCTTGGATTTGTTTTAAAACCCATTTTTTTTTTAAAAAGAGGCATGGTTTCACTTCGTACCTTTTCGTTTTTTCTTAAAAACGAAACCCTTAAACCCCTCTTTCTCTCTTGCCTCTCTCTCTTCCGAAAAACCCTCAGAGTGTCGTTCGACTCCATCATCGCCGGGATTTTTTGACCGTAACAGGGAGACGCCGGAATCTTCTGGCCGTGATCTTGAAACGCCGGAATCCTCTTGCAGTGACTGGCGCATCTTCAAAACACGTCAGAACTCTCTTGCCATGTTTTAAAATAGAGATACGAGTTAAAAGTCTATTTTGCTTATGCTATTTTTGCCCTTACTCTTTTTGATTCTGACAAAGGGGGAGAAAAAGATAAAGATAGCATTACTTTGAAATTGCAGGGAGATCTTGAGAAAAAGATGATAGCAATTACATTATAGGAGATCTTGCATGAGAAATGCAAAATTAAGAGAAAAAAAAAGCTTTGAATGAATGTATTTCTAAATGCATGAAGAAATGATGACTGAAAATGCAAACCAATCAATATGCGATATATGTGCTTTAAATGTACTAACTTTTAATGTTTTGCAGCATATTGATAGGGGGGAGTAAAATCTCCATCTATGCATCTAAATGCTTCATCTTTGATTAAGTTTGTCATCATCAAAAAGGGGGAGATTGTTACAACAATGAAGCCATACATGATACTTCAAGTACAAGGTTTTGATGATGAGCAAGTAGAATAAACTGCATTTCAGCTAAGGCTATGAAGAAATTGAAGAATTCGGTGAAGAATCCTTGAAGACTAGTGTGCAAATGTTTAATTCATTAAAAGTCTTAGATTCTTGTAAGAGCCTTACTTAGAGTGCATATTTAGGTTGCATTTCACCTTAAAAGTCTTTAGAAAAACTTTTCTAAAAGAAACTCTTTTGAAAATCTTTTTAGAAAACTCTTTTCTTAAATTTTCATGTTTATTAGTCGACCAATAGATTTATCAGTCGACTAATCCTTTCGCGCCATATTTTCTAAAAAGTCATTCTTGTCAAATTAGTCGACCGAAGATTTTATCAGTCGACTGGACAGAATGTCTGTTTTCTGGAAAATTAGCAGCAGTCAACTAATGGTTTTATCAGTCGACTGAACAGAACATGTGTTTTCTGAAAAAATTTAGCAGCAGTCGACTAATGCTTTTTATCAATCAACTGAACACAATGTTTGTTTTTTAGAAGTTTTTAGCAGCAGTCGACTAAAAGGTTTTTCAGTCTACTGATGATATTATCAGTCGACTAACTTTTCTCAAGTCGACTAAGTTTCAAAAGTTCAAATTTTCAAACGGCTCGATTAACAGATCAGTCGACCGACGATAACTGTCAGTCTACTAATAACTAACTATTAGTCGACTAACTGATGTTTCAGTCGACTAATTTTGTCGTTTTCCTGAAACTTCAAAAAGGCGTGTCTTTTCATTTTTCAAATGTTTTGATCGTTCGAAATGGACAGTTTTGACACCCTTTCATACTCTCAACGTATGGAATCTTTTAACTATAAATATGAGTGCATTCTACACTCAAAAATATCAAATTCAATAGAATTATATTGAATTACTTCTTGCTTTTCACTCCTATTCATTCATTCAAGTATTTGTTTTCTCACTCACGTGATATTTTCACTTCAGTTTTTCACTCAAATCACTTTGAGAGATAGTGAATTCGTGAGTAAAGTGTTTCAACAACCTCAAAAGCCAATTGCATCTCATTTGCATTCAAAAGGAAGGCTCATAGGTTGTATTGTAAGTTGTTATTTCTTTTGTGTAAAAAGAAGGACTCCTTGGTGTAAAGGAGTTGTTTGCTTTCAGTAGGATTGTTACTGAAAGTGGGACCGGTTATGGTCTGTGTGATCTTGTAGTTTACAAGGTTGATAGTGGAAAATCTCAAGCGGGTTTTGCTTGGGGACTGGATGTAGGTCGGGTTTGACCGAACCAGGATAAAATCTTGTGTTCTTTGTGTGTTTGCTTTGAGATTTGCAAAATCATTCAATATTCCGCAGAAATTTTTTAAAAGCACTATTCACCCCCCCTCTAGTGCTCGTTGCCTCGATCCTAGTGCACTTTCATGAGGTACCCTTGAATGACGTTCACCTGATCTGTGACCAATATCCATGCCAGTTTCCGTCCCTTCAAGGAAGTGTTAGGACTCTTAGAGATATCACGCCCCAATAGCCTCGTCGATCTAGTTATCATATCGTTCTTAAACCCCACAACAGTCGTATGATCTAGGATGGGTAGTTTCAGATCTTTGAGAACCTTCTGAAGGTCCTCAACTAATAACCATATCTTCCCCCTTTTTTTTTAGTTCAAGTCTGAATCAGTAGAGAATCATAACCACTTGCGTGATCTAAGTATCGTATCCACTTGTGGAGCAGATCGCTCTCTACAACTCTCATGCTTTTCAGACATTGATATACATAAACAATTGGGCGAAAGACCAGTCAGACTCATCGTTAAAGAGAATATGCATAAAAGACGATAAAATGCTGGAAGGAGAATGTAGAGTGAGAAATAGCAACAAGAATCAAACACTAAATGCCGATATATATAAAAAGAAAAATATGAACACACCATCGGGTAACATCAAAACCAAAAGGTTGAACATAAACAGGAAACGAGAGTGAACAGGAAGTCAGAAAAATGAGGAAAGGAAATGGCAAATCGATAATATCAACCGAAAAATCAAGATCACAAGATAACAAACAAAAAAACAAAAACAAATGCTAGATCAACGAATATTCAAAAACGCTTAAACATAAAGAAAAATTTGAAAAAACAAAATAAAATAAGTTTTGGAGTCTGATGGCTCCCTTGATGTAGCAGTAGGTGGGTCGATTTTGCCATAGGCAAATCGATCCCACCATGTTGCCTTACGAAAAGGAGGAAAAAAAATGAAAATCAAAAGAAGAACAAGAGGATGTTATGAAAGGGGATGGGGGGTTTATAAAAAAAAAAATCAAAGAGACAAGAGCTACTCACCTGTAAACGCAGGTGCTTTGTAGTCGGCTTTCTTCGATCGGATGAACCAAAACTCAAGAAATAAGAAGAAGGAAAAGACGAGGAAGAAGAAAAGGAGTGGGGAAGAATGAAAAAGAAGGGGGATCAGGAACGTGGTGGGGTGAAGATGGATGTTGAAGGAGGTGATGGATGCCTCTTTTTATAAGCATAAAGGGAAGAGTCGAGAGAGAGCGTCAGTTAGCGATTGAGGGCTGAAGAAGAAGGAAGATGATCGAATGGTCGATCATCTTGGGAAGCAAGAGGGTGCGATGGCGGTAGATGGAGAGGGCTTCGGTGGATGGCTTGTGAAGGGAAGCCGAGAGGGAGAGAGAGAGAGAGAAAGAAAGGTTTCAAGAGAGGCAACACGACTTTAGGGTTTTCTTTTTTCCTCTTTTTTTAACACCCCCCTTCAATCTTATTGATTTTTCCAAAACGAGCCTTTTAAAAAAAAAAATGGTTTTTATCAAAAGAATGATTTTTTAAGAACTTTTTGTATTTTCTTTTTTATTTTTCTATATTTTTTGTTCTTTTCTTGAGATTTTGATTTTTTGCTCTTTTTCTTTGAAATTTTCTATTTTTTGTATTTTTTGAAAACAAAACTCTAAAAACTTATGGGATTTGTAGACCATTTATAAAATTTCACAAATAATTGCCAAAGAAGGCTTTACTGAGAGTTTGAGTTTATTTTTTTTGGAAAATTTCTTCAGAAAATGGGTTAAGAAAAGTGAATGGAATTTTTGTTAAAAATTGTCCCGATTATTCAGAGAAGGTGAGTCGGGGGCAAAAGAGGAATTTTGGATTTTTGGGAAAATTTGGGGTGTTCACAGATACCCCTCTTTGCTGCTAAGCCGGTTGTAAGCCGAGGTTAGCGGCAAAGAAGACACACCAAATTTTCAAAAAAAAATGCCCCAGTAAGAAGGTTTGAACTGGGTGTGGAAGAATTGGCTTTGTAAAAATTATTTTTCAGGTTTTGCACCTTAACCTGAAAGGGTTTTTTTTTTTTGGGAAGAAAACGAAATCCTCGAGAATGAAAATAATTTGGATAGAAGAAAGAAATGAGGAAATCATGATGGGACTTTGGGATGAATATTCCGAAATGGTAAAAGGGGAGATTTTAAAGAAGTCTCATAGCTGAGACAAAAATAAGAATTTTTTTGAAAAGACACAGGCTTAGCCCTTAACCTGGATGGGACAAAGATATTTGAAAGACCATGATGGGATATTTTTGAAAAATACCTCGTGAGACGAGGTTTAGGTATAATCTTTATTTAGATGGATATACAAAGCATGGACTCCTTGATGAAGAAGACCATGATGGGACTGAGAGAAATATCTCTCCGAGATTACTCTCTTTGAAAAATACAAACAATGCTAGGTTGTATCAAAATAGATATTGAGCATTTATTCCATTTTGGATAGCTAGAAATTTTTTCCAATGAGATGAAATTGTAATAGATTCAAATGCTTGAAAACATGCACGTATGTGCGAAAGATATTCCCTCCTTTACCTAGAGTATTTCCTCCAAAATGAGGTTAACTCCTTGGATTCTAGAGTTAGATTCAAATTTTAAAGCTGTTGAGTTTCTTTAAAGAAGTTATATATTTCCTTGACACGAATAGAGAAGAAATACTCTTAATTTCATCAAAGCAAGCAGTGAAAAGACATTGATGAAAGGATTTCGCGTAAGAAAAGATGATTCCTGGCAATTTTGGCAGTTTGATATCCTGAGACTTTTTCCCATAATGATCTTTTGGCACTCTTTTTGGGACATTGAGCCTTTCTTTGGTTTCTACATCATCCTTCATTTGGATGTTTCCTGACTTTTCTTTTTTTTCAGGGAAGAGTATGTCACAAACTCTGTCATCTTGGAGATGCTTCGATCCTCGGGAATTATACTGGGGATATTGGCTCATTGGTCAAAAATCTCTTGATGATAGCAGCAATCAAATATCTTTTAGGGTTTGTCGGTAGGTTCATCACACTCGCTTTCATCTCGACGGTGATCTAAACTTTCCCTGGAAGGATCCGTCACAAACTCCATCATCTTGAAGATGTTTCAAATCTTCTTTGGCCATGGAGGTCTACTCGCTTAATTTGCCTTCATCTTGACGACAATTGAGAGATCCCTTTTGCGGATATTTGATTGAATCTTAAATGAATGAATAAGGAGATATGGATTGAGTGGATTCTTTTTAACGCTCAGGATATTTCCACTACCTGATTGCCAGAAAGTCGTCTTAAAACATGCGTCATAGCTATGATCAATATCGATTTGCTTCTAGCTTTTCAACATCATTGAATATTTCTTTTGCTAATCATACCAAGGATCTTTCTTGCATCCTCTTGGTTGACCAACAGAGAGAAGATTTGAATTTTCACTCCTTTTCGCAAAAAGCTTTACCCTTTTGAAAAGAATACTAGAGGTAATCTGAGGTGATTCTTTTTGTGCAGTAAAATATTGGAATCAAGACATATTTTAGCAGATTGGCAAAGTTTTCGAGAATCCTTTGTGAAATAATCACTCAATATAGATTTTGATAGGGCCTCAGGCTGAACATCTTTTATTTTTGGCAATCTTGATCAGTAGAACTGGGTTTTACGAGACCAACTTAAAGAATGAGGTTAAGTAAAGAATTTTGGTAAAGAATCTTGTAAAAGAATTTGGTAAAGAAATTTTTGGTAAAAAAAAAAGACTTTGGTAAAGGACCAGTGCTAAACTGGAATTTTAGAAGGACCAATTTTTTAGAAAATTGGAAATTTTGAAGGACCAATATACGCATTGGAATTTTGAAGGACAATTTGAAATTTTGAAGAACTGACTGAAATTTTGAAGAACTGATTGAAATTTTGAAGGACTAGTGTAAAATTGAAATTTTGAAGGACCAATGTAAACATTGGAATTTTGAAGGACCAATTGGGATTTTGAAAGACCAATTCATAGAATCGGAATTTAGAAGGACCAATGAAAACATTGGAATTTGATGAAGGACCAATTGGAATTTGAAAGACCAGCGTAAAACTGGTTTTTTGGAAGGGCCAATTTGTGTAAATTGGAATTTTGGAAGGACCAATGTAAACATTGGAATTTTGAAGGACCTATTGGGATTTTGAAGGACCAATTCATGGAATTGGAATTTGGAAGGACCAATGAAAACATTGGAATTTGATGAAGGACCAATTGGAATTTGAAAGACCAGCGTAAAACTGGTTTTTTGGAAGGACCAATTTGTGTAAATTGGAATTTTGGAAGGACCAATGTAAACATTGGAATTTTGAAGGACCAATTGGGATTTTGAAGGACCAATTCATAGAATTGGAATTTTGAAGGACCAATGTAAACATTGGGATTTTGAAGGACCAATTCATGGAATTGGAATTTGGAAGGACCTATGAAAACATTGGAATTTAATGAAGGACCAATTGGAATTTGAAAGACCAGCGTAAAACTAGTTTTTTGGAAGGACCAATTTGTGTAAATTGGAATTTTGGAAGGATTTTTGATGAATGATCAGTGCTAGATTGGATTTGGAAGGACCAATGTGAGAATTGGATTTGACGAATGATTTTGATGGACCAGTGTAAAACTGGATTTGGAAGGACCAATGTGAGAATTGGGTTTTACGAAGGATTTTGTGATGAAGGACCAGTGCTAGACTGGATTTGGAAGGATCATTATAGAAGGTTGCGCTGCTTCTATGAATGGTTTCAGGATTATCCCTTATCCTGAACGGGAATGAAGGGATTTTAAAGAGAATAAAACTCAATTCGGATATTTAAGAAGATGGAATATATAAAAGGGAAAACCCGAGCCGGAGCTCGAAATTTTCAAAAGACAGATAAAAGGGAAGACCCGAGTCGGAACCCGAATCTTAAAAGGAAAAGATAAAAGAAAATGATTGGTCCAATCAGAACCAAAGGGGAACCCGAGTCGAAACTCAAAGCTTCAAAAGGAAAAGATAAAAAAGAAGATCCGAGTCGGAACCCGAATCTTAAAATAAAAGATAAAAGAATAATTAAGAATTGATGAAAATTTAAAGGAGTTATAGAAGATGATTCAGGTTTATCCCTTAACCTGAAAGGGAAAAAGAATAGAATTGACAAATTCAACAAAATTTAATAAAAGGTTGATAAAGAATTAAAAGAATTGATAACAAATGAAAAAGAATCAACAAAATTGATAAAGAATCAGAAATAAAGAATTGACAAAGATTAACAAAGATCTAAAAGAATGGTGAAGCTTGGTAGAAAAATTAAAGATACTTGGAAGATGATGAAAGACTTCAGGATTATCCCTGATCCTGAAGGAAGAAGGACCTCGCGGGATGAGGTTTAGGTTTATCCCTTAACCTTGAAATTCCACTAGAGGGGGGGTGAATAATGAAATATGATAAAGTTCGATAAAATAAAATAATTGAGCAATAAGGCACAACACATAAAACACAGAATTTATACTGGTTCGGTCAGTATCCAGACCTACATCCAGTTCCCAAGCAAACCACTTAGCTTTCCACTATAACATCCGAGTCACCGGATAAATAGTACAACACCCTCTTCCTCAGAGGTCTTCTTCTCTCAACAGAGAAGGGGCACACCCTCTTCCACAGAGGTCTTCTTCTCTCAACAGAGAATGACAACACCCTCTTTCACAGAGGTCTTCTTCTCTCAACAGAGAAGGGCAACACCCTCTTTCACAGAGGTCTACTTCTTTCAACAAAGAAGGAATACAGTGAATAACAGAGTTACAATACTTCCTATAGAACCTTCAGAATGATATGAATGCACGAATGAAGGATTCTCAGAATGTTCTGTTTGTCACTCAGAGGATACTCTTTGTCAAAGAGCTGGACTTGACTTTTTCTCTTTTCTTTCTTTTCTTTTTCTCTTTCTTTTTCAAGGCTCTCTTTTCAAATATCGAATAGGAATTTTTCTCTTTGTAAGCTCACACGTCTATTCCATTCCATGTCTGAATAGTTTATTTGAGTGTGTTTATATAGCTTTTAAAAAGTAGTCGTTACATTTTGGAATTGTAACTTTTTGAAATGTGAAATGTTATGTCATTTCAAAAATATCTTTTAGAGAAGTTCGAGAATGCCTTTTTCCATAAAAGTGAAATAGAGGGTACACTAGTCGTTGTAATATTTTAGGTAATACATATTTTATGTAAAAAGTCTATTTCTTACAATAGTACATTGAACGTTGGGTTGTAGTTTTGTCTTTATTCTAATTAATGATTTGAGGTACATTAGTACTTCTTTGCTTTAAATGAGTGTAAGTACTATGAGTGCTTTGAGATATTTATTTGTACATAGTCATGTCAAGTGTTTTCTTTATGTTGTGTTTTTCAAAGTCTCCAGAGAGAATGAGGGCCAAAAGAAGGTCGACATTCTTTGAGAAGGATATTAACAAGGATTTGTTACAGGAGGTATTTAATGCTTTGTAAAGAGAATGATGACTTCAAGTGAGTCGACATTCTATGGTTATAAAAAAGGTAACTAGAGTCCTTTCAAAAACATATTTTATTTGTTTTTCTTTTGTGTAGTCGATTTATGTTTTTGTCTTCTTCTTATATTAAAAAACATTTCTTAAAAGAAGGTAACTAAAGTCTTTTCAAAAACATTTTATATTTGTTTTTCTTTTGTAGCCGATTTTATGTTTTTGTCTTTTTCCTACATTTCTTTTTCATGTTGTCTTGTATATAGTGTAAGGTACAATTATTACATGACAAAATGTCTTTTTCATAAAAGGTTGTAAGAAGGTACAATTATTGGTTTTCAAAAAGGAGCTTTTTGAAACTATCGTATACTTTTATGATATAGTGTTTATGAATGAGTATGTTATATGCAATATGCAAGTTCCTGAAGGTTCTGTTACATATGACTCTAAAGAAGAAAGAAGTCTTCATCTTGAGGTAGCCAATCTCTTCATTTGAACTTTAGGAATGCATGGCTCATCAAGTTTTTTTCTTCAAGGAGTATGATTGCACCATATTTATACTTGAACAGGAAGTCTCCATCCTTATTGGGTGAGATATCCTTGCATCAAATACTCGTTAGATTCATGGCAAAACATATTCAGTCATAATATAATATTTTTCAAGAGGATATATTATCATATCATATAAAATCAAATGAGACAGTGTATCATATTATGTGACATCAAAACAAAGTTTCTCAACATTCTCCCCCTTTTTGATGATGACAAAATATGCTCCCCCTGTCAAAAAGACATTATGCATAGAAATAATAATATGATAAAAATTTTGAAAAATGTTTTAAAGAGAGTATTTCTCCAATAATGGAGACAGGTTTTCTCCCCCTTTGACATCTTGAAGTATTTGAGAATGGGAGTTATGAAACACCCAAAAAGAAGAGGCTCGAATTTTTGATACCGAATAAAAAGGTCGAAAAGAATGGATGACCAGTTTATCGGAAGAGAAGAAAAGATTGCGTAGATAAGAAGAGAGATTTTTCGAGGAACTAATCCCTGGCGGGGAAGCTTGGGATAGATGTTGTGGAGAAGAATCTGGGCAAGTAGTTGAGCATGAGGTTGGAGATTCCTCATGTGCCACGGAAGTTGGTAGCAGTTGGTGCAGAGAAGTATTTTTCGAAGTACCGATCGTTCGATTGGTACTATGGTGTTAAGGTCGGTACCAGTGGAAGGTAGGTTTAGAATTCTACCTAGGTCGCTGTTATCATCGCAAATTTTTTTTTTACTTTTGCAAATCAAACTGACCTTTGAAAAAGTTTTTGAAAATAACTCGCCTCCGTTTTAAAATGCGGGAAAATTCTGTAGAATGGGACTCGCCTGTCGGTACGAGGTTCAACCGTTCCTGCCACCTTTAACAGGGGTAATTGAACCAAGGATCAATCTTATGCTCTACTCTATTCAACTTGTCTAAATCATATTCTAATTTCTAAATGCACATAGAATCAGGCATGTGCTATGAATTTCCAGAAAATGCACATTTGAAAACATGATGTTTGCTTTGAATGATTGAAATATTTAGAAAATGTAAATCTTGGAAATGATATCACATGAGAAATCGTGAAATGGGATTTGAAATATACTTCTGAGAGAAATAAAAATCGATTTTGAGGAATCCTTGACATTTGGTGAAAATCGATTCGGAGAGACTTGGTTTCTCTGAATTCAAACTTTGAAATTGAAATCCTAACTTAGAAAATTTGAATTTGGAACTTGGGAAATACTTGAAATATCCTTTGAAAATCAATGTCTTTGGGAAAATCGATTTTGCTATAAGACTTGGGAGATTTTGAGGAATTCAATTTCCTTGACTTGGATTTTGAATTGGAGTTGACAAATGCATGAAATGAATGAATATGAATTTGAGGAATTGAGAAATACTTTTTATATTTTTGAGAAATGCAGTGCATTTTGAAGTTAGCCCAAGAGTGTAGGCTGAATGTGGCTAATGTGAAGATCATAAATCTAGATATCCTTCATATTCTGACTATGGCCATAAATATGAATTCCACCAAGTTTATAAACTTCATAAAAGCTAGTGCATGTGCCATTCATGTAGACCATGGTGAATTTGTAAGAATATGCATGAATCATCATCCATCACATATTAAAATTATAAAAATAAACTATATGCAATGCAACCTAAGCTAAGCAGGAAATGTAAATTCTTATTCCAAAGTTTAATTACAAATTACATCACTATTGAAATTTAAATACATGAAAAATAAAGTCTTCAATGTACCTGCAAAACTAGAAAACTTGGTTAATGAAAATATGTTGGCTTTTCTAGATTTATCCAGTAATATCTAGAAATTACTGGATTTTGCTAGATATAAGCCTTTTCCTTGATTCCCTTAAATAAAAATGATAAAATATGAAATAAAATTGAATAAATATGAAAGAGAAGATATGGAATTTCGAAATTGGGGTCAAAATGACCAAAATACCCCTAATAACAAGACTATGGCCTTGAAATTAGGGTTTTTAGAAAGATATTTTGATAAGATGCAAATTTTGAAATTTGAATGGAATAAACTCAAACAAAATATGCTATGACATGATTAAAAATATGAAATTAGGGTTAGGGATTTCGAAATTTAGGTCAAATGACCAAATTGCCCCCGATAGCAAGATTATGGCCTTGAAATCAGGGTTTTTAGAAATAGATTTTGGTAAAAAGTTAGGTTTTATGCACTAAATGAAATCAAATGAGCACAAAATTAAACCTAAAGCATCCTAATATGATTATGAACATGATTAAACCCTAAAAATATATGCTTATGCACGAAAATCCAATAATATCACGAATTTTGTGACTTTTGCAGTGTTTTGGATCTTTCAGGAACCCGGTTTTGCAATTTGCTTAATTCAGCCATCAAATGGATTCCAAAATCCAAAAAAATTGGTCCCTGCACTTGTTATAACCCTAATGTCGAATTGGAATCATAAAAATAATTTTTTGACATTAAATTAATCCGAAAATTGCCTTAAACCCTAAAAATATGCTATTTTTGACCTAATTCACCAACCAGTCTCAGTCCAAGACCTGAACCAGGAGTCAATTCTCCATGGAAATTTATGAAATTTTACAGAGACTAACTAGAAAGGAAAACAAAGATTTCCCAATTTACAGATTGGAAAAATCATCTCCGGTTAGTGAGAAACCCTTCCGGCAACCTGAGCTAAAATATATCACTCTTAACAGGGATTAAAACAGATATTCCAGATTGAAAATACATACATAAATAGCAATTCTAAACAAACGTCTCTGAAATTTTAATGGTGAACAGTAAATAGAAAAATAACAATACTCACTTTTTACAGATCTAAAATCGGATCTGTGGTTTGGGATTTATGACTAACACAAGTCTGATTAGGGTTTTGGTAAACCCTAACGAGTTTTAAAATTAAAAACCGATTCTCTAAAAGGGTAAAAATACTACACAGTGATAAAAAAATCCGAAAATTTCACAGAAGACAGATCTACTCAATGTGAATCCATAGCACTTTACAGATCTAAAATCGGATATAAGATGAGAGAAATATCATAACAGCAAGTTACCTTCTTGATTTTAACCACGATTTTAAAACTTTAAAAACCCGATTTGATGTCTGATTTTTTTGACAGGGTTCCCGAGATCCAAAACCTCTGATTTTTCTACATTAACTCAATAACTCATGCATGCACCACAAATAAAAAATTCAGAAATAAACAATGAGTGCTTCCATCCGAAATAACATCATCTTTACGGTTCTAAACCTAGAACACACAGAAATTTAAGAAACTTGAAAAACCATGCACTAACTAATGTAAATAAATAAAATAAACCATAAAACAATAAATAAAACTTATTTCTATGCTATAGAATGTAATACAAACATGAATAAACCATGAAAATAAAATAAAAACAGGGAATCAATGGCTGGAATTTGATATCACCTTTAAAACATAGATTTAACCCATTAAAAAGGGCAAATCATATATTTTATTGGTTATTAATACAAAGAATCATATTAAAATCAATTCTAATGGATTAAAATCTCTGTAAATCACCCAAAACAGGGTTGGATCACCTTCTTGGATTGTTCTTGCTGATTCTTGATGGTTCTTGAGGTTGAATCCATGGTTTAATCCATGAAGATGATGGTACCAATGGCTAAATCATGTTTAAAACAATGAAAAACATTAAATAAAAACTAAAAATTAGAGAAAATAGTTACCTTGAGGTTGCTGCAATGGAGGAAGGGCTGGAGAGGAGAGAGAAGCTCCAAGAATCCAAAGGAAATCCAATTGGGAAAATCGACCCCCTATAGCCTTCTATTTATAAAAAAAATTTTAGGTTAAAAATTAAATGTTTTAAAAAAATTGGACTCTTCTAAGGGGGGCGATTTTGGGGTGGAGTTACCTAACTACCCCTAGTCTAAATTATCCTATTTAATACCTAATTAACCCCTAGACTCTCCTAAAAAATCCCCAAATGTAATGCCACTTGGCATTTTCTCACATTGGGTTTTTAAAACACCTTTAAAAACACTAGTTTTAAAAACTAACTTTCAAAATGAGTTTTTCAAAATGGTTTTGACTCTTCTAAACCTCTAACACTAACCAAGACATCAACTAACCCTAGTCTAGCCCTGACTTACTCAAATATGGCGCCACCCCGAGTGGGCCCTACTTGAGTTTTTCAAAAAGTGATTTTAAAACTTGAAATTGAAGGAGTTTTCAAAAGGATTTTCAAAAGCAATTTTAAAATTAGAATTTTTGAAATGGCATAGGGTTCTAACTGAATTAGAATTCCTCTGGATATGGTGCCAACTGAGTAGGCCCACATCGAGTTTTGGAAATTTTGAAATAAACACTGAAAATGGCTTTGAAAAAGGGTTAAAATCGACATTTGAAATTCAAGATTTTTGAAAATAGGGTCTCATGCGAACTGGAACTCCGGGTTAGAGTCCTGAACTCTTAGGACTCTGAAATTTTAAATTTTAACAGCCAAATGAAAGAATTTTCAAAAGATTTTATCAAGAAATGATGAAATAAGTCAGAAAACACAGTCAGGGTTAGACTCCTAACTCGACCGAACTCTAAAATAGAGTCCTGAACTACCTGGACTCTGTAAAATGACCTAAATTTTGAAAATAATAAAAAAAGACTGAAAATGGAAGTAAAACAGACTTAAAAACAGACTCCTGACTGGATTAGGGCTCTGAGACAGAGTCCTGATCGGACTGAAACTTTCAAAAATTTGAGAAATTTGATGAATAGAGGAATTCAGAAGCGACACCACCTCAATGGGTCTCATCTGTGAATTGAAATCGACTAAAATTTGAATTTGAAATGAATCCAGATTGTTTCCTTGAGAAAATATTTCGAAATATAAAGTCCTGGGGTTGGAAAATGACAGAGTATTGAATAAAAACCCAGGTTTTGAAATTGATTTTGAAATAAAGCTTTAAAATTCAAATCTGGATTGAATGTTTCGAAAACAGGAGTGTTGGATCTCGAAAATGAGATGGGATGACATGTAATGACATGCAATGTTATGCAATGCGATGAAATGATATGCAAAAATGTATGCAGTGATATGCAATTACATATGAAATGGACAAACACTGGATGAGGGTGAAAATTTGGGGTGTTTACAGATGCCCCTCTTTGCTGCTAAGCCGGTTGAAAGCCGAGCTTAGTGGCAAAGAAAACATGCCAAATTTGAACCATAAAAATGCCCCAGTTAGATAAATCTGACTGGGTATGAAGGAATTAATCCAAGTAATGATGATAGATATGAAATGGAGAATAAGGAGAAAATATTTTACTTCAAAATGAAGTGAGATTCAGGTTTTGCCCTTAACCTGGATGGGACAGAGAATACCTCGTGTAGAAACGAAGCTCAGGTTTGACCCTTAACCTGACCGGGAAATGAAATACTTCATCAAAGTGAAGCTCAGGTTTGTACCCTTGACCTGATTGGGCTGAAAATGGAATACCTCATCAAAGGTGGCCCAGGTTTATACCCTTATCCTGATCGGGCGGAAAATGAAATACCTCATCAAAGGAGGCCCAGGTTTATACCCTTAACCTGATCGGGCGGAAAATGAAATACCTCATCAAAGGAGGCCCAGGTTTATACCCTTAACCTGATCGGGCGGAAAATGAAATACCTCATCAAAGGAGGCCCAGGTTTATACCCTTAACCTGATCGGGCGGAAAATGAAATACCTCATCAAAGGAGGCCCAGATTTATACCCTTAACCTGATCGGGTAGAAAATGCAATACCTCCTCAAAAGAGGCCCAGGTTTATACCCTTAACCTGATCGGGCGGAAAATGAAATACCTCATCAAATGAGGTCCAGGTTTATACCCTTAACCTGATCGGGCGGAAAATGAAATACCTCATCAAAGGAGGTCCAGGTTTATACCCTTAACCTGATCGGGTAGAAAATGAACGGAATCCTCGAAAGAAGAGACCGTGATGGAACCTTCGGATTTCCGCACAATGAATCCAATAGGGGTTTTGCAAAAGGAAGGAAATTGGGGTCCCTAAAGTTTGAAAAGGGATTGATTTTGGGCGTCTCATTGCTGAGACTAAATGGCTTTTAAGACAGATGACCTTTTGCGGAAAATTCAGGTTTAACCCTTAACCTGAACGGAAACTGTCTATGGTGGGACAGTGGGGAGCACAGGGAAGTGTGCGAATCTGAGAGCCCGTGCGCTCAGATTATACCAAAGAAGGGAAGGAATCTTGAAAACTCCCGTTATCAAGTCCTAAAAGGGATAACAACTGATGTCAGGATGTGCCAAAGATGAACCTCAA
This sequence comes from Nuphar pumila, assembly GCF_984573655.1. Lineage (NCBI taxonomy): Eukaryota > Viridiplantae > Streptophyta > Magnoliopsida > Nymphaeales > Nymphaeaceae > Nuphar > Nuphar pumila. The sequence continues at coordinate 43,670,177 of NC_143261.1, forward strand.
GCTCTCGCTTCACGCCAGGATAGCTAGAAAATATTGTCAAAATGTTGAAAATTATTGTTGATTCAAAATAAATAAAAGTGATGCGCTTTGTTTTTAAGGTATTCCCTCTTTTCTACCTGAAGTATTAACTCCGACTGGGCTTAACTCCGTAGAATCAAGATTCGAATTCAAATTGCGTGCGATTGGCTTTCTTTCAAGGAAGCTATCAATTTCCTTGATATGGACGAGAAAGAAAATATTCTTGATATTGCGAGAGCTATTGGTGAAAGAATATTGATAAAAGAATTTCACAAAATTAAATAAAATTCTTGATAAATTTGGCAGTCTGATATCCTGGGATTCTTTTCTCATGATGATCTTTCTGCACTCTCTTTTTAGCAGATTAGAGCTCTCTTGGATTTTTTTTTTTTTTGGGAATTACATCATCCTTCATTTTGGAGATGTCCTGACTTTTCTCTTTTTGGGAAGGGTACGTCACAAACTCCTTCATCTCAGAGATGTTCCGATCCTTCTTTTCTCTCAGGGATTATCTTGATAGTTATTGGCTCTTTGGTAGGAAATCTCTTAATGATAGCTAAAATCAAATATCTTTTAGGGTTTGTCGGTAGGCTCATCACACTCGCCTTCATCTTGACGGTGATCTGAACTTTCCTTGGAAGGATCCGTCACAAACTCCGTCATCTTGGAGACGATCCAAATCTTCTTTGGCCCCGGGGGTCGACTCGCTTAATTCGCCTTCATCTCGACGACAATTGAGAGATCCCTTTTGCAGATATTTAATTGCAGCTTAGGTGATTGAGGAGATATGAAAATTGAGTGGATTTCTCTGTATCACCCAGGATATTTCGACTACTTTATTTTTCAAGAATGGTCTTTAAAAATGTGCCATTGACTGCGATCAATATCAATCACTCATGGCTTTGCAACAACATTGAATTCTCTTTGCTGGCCATATCGAGGATTTATTCTTCACCCTTTTGGTTGGCCAATAGAAAGATCTTGAACTTTGAATCCTTTTTCGCGAAAGCATTACCCTTTTGGAAGTAATAATGGAGGTATTCTGGAGTAATAATTTTGTGCAATAAAGATTTTTGAAATCAACAACTATTTTTCATGGCAAATTGGCAAAATATTCCTGAAATCCTTGGTGAAAGAAATCACTTGAGATCTAAATGACACATTCGTGGCTAGATTCTCCTCTCCTTTCCCCAAAGGAGAGACTTAGAAATTGGAAATAGGATATTGGATGACCTGAAGATCAAAATTGTGATTTGGTCTACTGGAAGCGACATGGGTTCTGTAGGGATTCATCCTAAGAATGACATTGGTTCAATTGAGAATGACATTGGTTCACTGGGAACAACATGAGTTCGATAGGTATTCAGCCTAAGAACGACATTGGTTCACTGGGAACGACATTGGTTCACTGGGAACGACATGGGTTCAATAGGGATTTAGCCGAAGAACGACATTGGTTCAATTGAGAACGACATTGGTTCACTGGGAACGACATGGGTTCTGTAGGAATTCAGCCTAAGAACGACATTGGTTCAATTGAGAACGACATTGGTTCACTGGAAACGACATGGGTTCTGTAGGAATTCAGCCTAAGAACGACATTGGTTCAATTGAGAACGACATTGGTTCACTGGGAACGACATGGGTTCTGTAGGAATTCAGCCTAAGAACGACATTGGTTCACTGGGAACGACATTGGTTCACTGGGAACGACATGGGTTCAATAGGGATTCAGCCTAAGAACGACATTGGTTCAATTGAGAATGACATTGGTTCACTGGGAACGACATGGGTTCTGTAGGAATTCAGCCTAAGAATGACATTGGTTCACTGGGAACGACATGGGTTCTGTAGGAATTCAGCCTAAGAACGACATTGGTTCACTGGGAACGACATTGGTTCACTGGGAACGACATGGGTTCAATAGGGATTCAGCCTAAGAACGACATTGGTTCAATTGAGAACGACATTGGTTCACTGGGAACGACATGGGTTCTGTAGGAATTCAGCCTAAGAACGACATTGGTTCACTGGGAACGACATTGGTTCACTGGGAACGACATGGGTTCTGTAGGAATTCAGCCTAAGAACGACATTGGTTCACTGGGAACGACATTGGTTCACTGGGAACGACATGGGTTCAATAGGGATTCAGCCTAAGAACGACATTGGTTCAATTGAGAACGACATTGGTTCACTGGGAACGACATGAGTTCTGTAGGAATTCAGCCTAAGAACGTGGATCAGGAGGATTTCAACCTACAAATCATATATCTAAAAAATACCAATCCAAAAGGAGTTCGACCTAAGGACTGTAAAGAATATTGGATCAGGAGGACTTCAACCTACAGATCGAAATTTTTGAGAACGAGATTGGTTCGAAAGGGGTTCAACCTATGAGCCGTATTGGTTTGACAGGCGTTCAACCTACAAATCACATTGACTCTGCAGGGGTTCGACCTACGAACTATCAATTCCATAGGGATTTAACCTAAGGATCACAATTTAAGAAGGAAGGGTTCAACTTATGGGTTTTGAATTTGGAAAATAAAAATTCTTGGTTCATGATTTGAATGGACCATCATAGTTAGCTTTTCAAAGCCTGTTTTCAGGATTAACCCCTTCTCCTGAGCGAGGAAGCTTGATGCAAATGCAGATGAATGCGAATGAATGCCTGCAAATGCAAATGAATGCAAATGTATGTAAAATGATATAAATGGGTGCACATGCGTGCAAAATGAGAGATTTGTTTGATCCTGCCTGCATACAGGATGTTTTGAAGACAATTTCCAAAGTAATGCCTCAGTGTAATGGGGGAATAAGAAAGGATAAGTAATTGATATTTGATGAGAATTCTCTGAGGATAACGAGGTAAAATTGACAATGAGCTTCTTGGTTGATCAGAGAGGCACTTTGAAAAAGGTTACCCCTTATAAGAAGACATTTAAACATTTGCAAATGAAGAATATAAAAGATGACGCCAGGCCATAAGGAAGATTGACAAATTTATTAATGCATTGAAGAAGGAAATAACAAATTGATAGAAGAACTAAGACTACATTGTTGCATCAAAATGACAAAATGATGAAAGTGACATAGTCTCGACATTGTCAATTTTTAGAAAACTTGCTCAGGATGGTCGACTGGTATTTTCCTCATCTTCAATAAGGATATTCTTGTCGATGCAATCTTGAATGATATTTTTCAGGATGAAACAATTCTCAGTGTCATGCCCTACTGCCCGATGAAATTTACAAAATCTTTCTTTGAATCTACCCATGATTGTTGCGGGATCAGCTGCTTTAGGTAAACGGATCATATCTTTTGCAAGCATGTATTCCAGAATACTCTCTAGTGTTTGGTCCAGAGGGGTGAACTTTCGATCCGTACTCCAATCCTTGCGCTTTGGCTTTTCTTGATCTTTCTCTTTATGCTGAGGACTAGATTGAAGAGGCCTATCATTGTTGGAGAACTTTCCTTTTTGGCCCTTGGATCCCTCTGAATAGTGATCATGATTTTTCTTGTTGCTTTTGCTATCATTGGCAGAAAGAGTGAAGTGAGCCTTCTTCTTCTGCTCACTCTGATTGTTACCTTGTGTAAAGATGAAGCCTTCATAAACTCCATTTTCCATGCTTAGCTCGAGCCACTCGGCTCGTTCTGTCAGTTCGATGAAGGTTTTTGACGGTGCCGTGGAAATGAGACCTTTCAAGGGTTGTGAAAAATTATTCAAGATTAGTGACAATGCATGCCCTTCTGATATCAGGTCTCTCATCTTATTGCAAGCTGACCTCCATCGGTGGATAAAATCTCGGGCCTTCTCGCTTTCTTTCTGCTTGAGGCCGCAAAGATGACTGAGAGTCGGGAGTGCTTCAGCATTGAATAGAAAGCGCTCAATAAATAAATTGACCACTTTATCGAACTCTTTCAGCTCTATCGGGTTGATATGCTCTGAATACCACTTTGCCGCAATACCCTCCAGACTGCGAGGGAAACAAAGAAATAAGGCTCGGTTATTCCTCCTGAACTTGGAACACTCTGCGAAGAATAGGGCGAGATGTGCTTTTGGGTCACCCGAACCATCAAACTTGATAAATTTCTTGGGGAGATTATCAAGATCATCATCCCCATCCAGTCCATCATAGAAGTCTTCACTTGTAAAGACTCTTTTGCCCTTGTCACGAGTTTGAAGATCCTTAACTATTTTCATCACATCTTTGAGTTGTGACTGCGTAGGGTCGTCAACAGACTGATTCTTGGATTTGTAGGCCGACCCCTGCCCCTGAGTTGACCTTTTGAATTCTTGCTTGTTTTCATACTCTTTATCAGTATCATCTGCTGATTCTGACTCATCAGACATTTCCTCGTGACGACTCTGCTTTTTGCTGATCTTCACATTCTTGACGGCCTGACCCTTATCTTTTTGTTTAGTTTGAATTTGCTCAGTACTGGCCTCAGCTTGCTCTGCCAGCATCTTGGTCATCATCTTTTTGAACATGATATACATTTGGGGATCGATGCCATCATCTGCCTGCTGACCCTGACTCTGGATTGATCGAGGTGAGTCCATCTCTTCTTCTGAAGCTACTGAATATGCGACACCTTCAACTGATGTGGTTTTCTTTCTGGATCTTGTATTGACCATCGGGTATTGCAAATGTTCTCTTGGATGTTGTTGGTGCTCTCTGCAGGGCAGAACTGATGGTTAGGCTTCTGAAGGAAATTTGGTTTGGAGGAAAATATTTGTTGAGAATTTTGGTAGACAATTGAAATAATATCCCATTACTAGGGATTGAGTCGTCGCTGGGATTACGACAATTGCGTTGCTATTCTTTGCAAGATAAACAACTGGAAATATGCTTTGTTACCTAGGCGAGGTCGTCAAACCAAGATGAAATGAAGATTAAAGGAATATGATTTTAATAATACACTTGAAAAAAGGGAGGGGGGCGAACAATTTTCCACCACTCTACAAAATCAGAAGACACACGAGGACCAGGAAAAATAGTAAGACTGACAAAGGAATCCCAGCCATGTCTGGCAGAATGGTATGCTCTGGACCACTGATCTGATGCGAGATCGAATTCTGGCCCGCTAGTGGACGAATCTCTACGCGCTTCTGCCTCTGAGAGAACTGCCTGACACACCGCTCGGGATGATAGTATGCGCAGAAAAACGGGCCAAGTAGTCTGAATCGCTTGCCGTAAGTATAAGTGTATCTAGGAGGTGATTCCTGACGATCAAAGTAGTCCCATACGACTTCTTCCCCCTGAAGGTTGTCGATCAAGAACCGGTATCGCGCAACTGGAAGAAGCTTCTCTCCATTGTATCTGAATGAACTGGCTTGGACTGGCACATGCCGGAGGAACCAAGACTGCAAGGCATAGGTGCATTCTTCGACTAGAATCGATTCTCCGAGTGCGAAACGAGTCAACCCTCGGTATAGAAAGGCGAGTGCGGCCATGGCTATTAAGAGGCGGCTGGTCTGTCGACTTCCCCATCTCTTTAGAAGCTGAACTATTCTGATGTTCATGTAATTCCGTCCATCGGGAAAAAAAGCTAATCCCACCGTGCACAGAACCATCGCGTGCTGAACTCTCTCTCGAGCTGTCCTGGACAATGAACTGACTTCCACAAATGCCCCATGCTGTCTGTAGATTTCGAGCAGATTCACATATTCATTTCCATCTTCTTCAATCAGAGGCCAAGACTTGCGTCCTGTCATGCGAGCTAAAGCATCTCGGGGATCCAGACCCTTGACATTGATCAAAAACTGTTTCTCTAATGGATCTCCAGGCTGACCGGCTGGCTCGGGCAATTCCATAATCTCTGAAAATTCATCTATCAGTACTGTCATCTCGCCCCACGGGAACCAGAAGGTAGAAGTGCTCGGATTCCACCGCTCTGCTAGTGCATTGATCAAATTGCCGTTGACTGTCTGCTTTCCCACCGCGGACGCCAGTTCCAATCCACACTCATCCAGATGGTCCGGAAACATACAAGAGAAGTTTTTGAACCATGAATAATACCACCGGGGAAAGAAGGATCCGGTGCTGAGGACTCGATGTTCGGGAAGACGTTGTCGCACCTCGTAGGAGATGTGACCCTCAGGGAAGACTGAATCAAGCTGACTGGATGCCATCAGAATAGACTGGAAAACATGGAAAATTTGGAATAAGACTTGGAAAATACAGGAATTTTGAGAAAAATGCAGACAAGATAAAAATAAAGCAGGAAATTCGAGATCCAGAAGACAGGAAAGATGGGAAATCACCTGGAGTTTTGAAGAAAATGGAGGAACTTTATGAAAATCGTCCAGGGTTTAATGAAATATAAGGAAGTACTTTATAAAATGAAGTATTTTGAAAATCGTCCAGGATTTAAAACATGGACAGTACATGGACATAGATTGGGGAATTTTGAGAAAATCATCCAGTATTTTAGAAAATTGGGGAAAATATGGAAAATAAAAAGGAAATAGCACATTCAATCACATTCTGCATAAACAAGTATGCACAAACAGCATTCCCTAAAAGCCGACTCTAGATGAACAAATTTTGAAATGGCTGTAGGACGTTAATCCTAACTCTAAGGCTCAGATCATCTGTATCCAATCCAGTTATGCCTATATACTCAAGCCAAGGCTCGATGTACGTGGCATAAAATCAATTTCTCCGGTTCTAGGTTCAAGTTTTCCAACATCCTTGAGCACCTGCCGATATACGTTGGACTATGGCCCTTGGTACGTGGCAGGGGGGTTTTCACCCAAATAGGTGGTCCAGTTGTGAGGCTCTGTCCCGAACTATGGTTCTGGAAGAGAGCCCAGCAACGTGAAGACCGGGACAATATAGGTGGGGGTGGTTTTTGAAAAACATGAGCACATGCAATCAAATCAGAAGGCTCTAAGTCCTAAAGAGATAGAATTTTGAAATATTTGAAGAAGCAAACATTGTTTTCATGCAATTCCTAAATTGAGGAGTGTTGTATTAGACCTAAGTCTATGTGAGCATGAATAATTCTCCTCAATATGGTCCTACCAAACCATACCTAGTCTATATGCATTCCATGTCAGCTGGGTTCAAGTCTAGGCTCCTAGGTTCACATGATATCATAAAGCAAAGCTGACATTCCATGGAAATCGATTTTGACAAATTGAACTAAGTAGAGCATTAAATTGATCAGGCAAAGACAGGTCCCATCACGGTCGCCAAACCTGTTATCATCGCAATTTTTTTTTTTACTTTTGCAAATCAAACTGACCTTTGAAAAAGTTTTTGAAAATAACTCGCCTCCGTTTTAAAATGCGGGAAAATTCCGTAGAATGGGACTTGCCTGTCGGTACGAGGTTCAACCGTTCCTGCCACCTTTAACAGGGGTAATTGAACCAAGGATCAATCTTATGCTCTACTCTATTCAACTTGTCTAAATCATATTCTAATTTCTAAATGCACATAGAATCAGGCATGTGCTATGAATTTCCAGAAAATGCACATTTGAAAACATGATGTTTGCTTTGAATGATTGAAATATTTAGAAAATGTAAATCTTGGAAATGATATCACATGAGAAATCGTGAAATGGGATTTGAAATATACTTCTGAGAGAAATAAAAATCGATTTTGAGGAATCCTTGACATTTGGTGAAAATCGATTCGGAGAGACTTGGTTTCTCTGAATTCAAACTTTGAAATTGAAATCCTAACTTAGAAAATTTGAATTTGGAACTTGGGAAATACTTGAAATATCCTTTGAAAATCAATGTCTTTGGGAAAATCGATTTTGCTATAAGACTTGGGAGATTTTGAGGAATTCAATTTCCTTGACTTGGATTTTGAATTGGAGTTGACAAATGCATGAAATGAATGAATATGAATTTGAGGAATTGAGAAATACTTTTTATATTTTTGAGAAATGCAGTGCATTTTGAAGTTAGCCCAAGAGTGTAGGCTGAATGTGGCTAATGTGAAGATCATAAATCTAGATATCCTTCATATTCTGACTATGGCCATAAATATGAATTCCACCAAGTTTATAAACTTCATAAAAGCTAGTGCATGTGCCATTCATGTAGACCATGGTGAATTTGTAAGAATATGCATGAATCATCATCCATCACATATTAAAATTATAAAAATAAACTATATGCAATGCAACCTAAGCTAAGCAGGAAATGTAAATTCTTATTCCAAAGTTTAATTACAAATTACATCACTATTGAAATTTAAATACATGAAAAATAAAGTCTTCAATGTACCTGCCAAACTAGAAAACTTGGTTAATGAAAATATGTTGGCTTTTCTAGATTTATCCAGTAATATCTAGAAATTACTGGATTTTGCTAGATATAAGCCTTTTCCTTGATTCCCTTAAAAAAAATGATAAAATATAAAATAAAATTGAATAAATATGAAATAAAAGATATGGAATTTCGAAATTGGGGTCAAAATGACCAAAATACCCCTAATAACAAGACTATGGCCTTGAAATTAGGGTTTTTAGAAAGATATTTTGATAAGATGCAAATTTTGAAATTTGAATGGAATAAACTCAAACCAAATATGCTATGACATGATTAAAAATATGAAATTAGGGTTAGGGATTTCGAAATTTAGGTCAAATGACCAAATTGCCCCCGATAGCAAGATTATGGCCTTGAAATCAGGGTTTTTAGAAATAGATTTTGGTAAAAACTTAGGTTTTATGCACTAAATGAAATCAAATGAGCACAAAATTAAACCTAAAGCATCCTAATATGATTATGAACATGATTAAACCCTAAAAATATATGCTTATGCACGAAAATCCAATAATATCACGAATTTTGTGATTTTTGCAGTGTTTTGGATCTTTCAGGAACCCGGTTTTGCAATTTACTTAATTCAGCCATCAAATGGATTCCAAAATCCATAAAAATTGGTCCTTGCACTTGTTATAACCCTAATGTCGAATTGGAATCATAAAAATAATTTTTTGACATTAAATTAATCCGAAAATTGCCTTAAACCCTAAAAATATGCTAGTTTTGACCTAATTCACCAATCAGTCTCAGTCCAAGACCTGAACCAGGGGTCAATTCTCCATGGAAATTTATGAAATTTTACAGAGACTAACTAGGAAGAAAAACAGAGATTTCCCAATTTACATATTGGAAAAATCATCTCCGGTTAGTGAGAAACCCTTCCGTCAATCTGAGCTAAAATATATCACTCTTAACAGGGATTAAAACAGCTATTCCATATTGAAAATACAGACATAAATAGCAATTCTGAACAAAAGTCTATGAAATTTTAATGGTGAACAGTAGATAGAAAAATAACAATACTCACTTTTTACAGATCTAAAATCAGATCTGTGGTTTGGGATTTATGACTAACACAAGTCTGATTAGGGTTTTGGTAAACCCTAACGAGTTTTAAAATTAAAAACAGATTCTCTAAAAGGGGAAAAATACTAAACAGTGATCAAAAAATCCGAAAATTTCATAGAAGACAGATCTACTCAATGTGAATCCATAGCACTTTACAGATCTAAAATCGGATATAATATGAGAGAAATATCATAACAGCAAGTTACCTTCTTGATTTTAACCACGATTTTAAAACTTTAAAAACCCGATTTGATGTCTGATTTTTTTGACATAGTTCCCGAGATCCAAAACCTCTGATTTTTCTACAGTAACTCAATAACTCATGCATGCATCACATATAAAAAAATCCAAAATAAACAATGAGTGCTTCCATCCGAAATAACATCATCTTTACGGTTCTAAACCTAGAACACACAGAAATTTAAGAAACTTGAAAAACCATGCACTAACTAATGTAAATAAATAAAATAAACCATAAAACAATAAATAAAACTTATTTCTATGCTATAGAACGTAAAACAAACATGAATAAACCATGAAAACAAAATAAAAACAGGGAATCAATGGCTGGAATTTGATATCACCTTTAAAACATAGATTTAACCCATTAAAAAGGGCAAATCATATATTTTATTGGTTATTAATGCAAAGAATCATATTAAAATCAATTCTAATGGATTAAAATCTCTGTAAATCACCCAAAACAGGGTTGGATCACCCTCTTGGACTGTTCTTGCTGATTCTTGATGGTTCTTGAGGTTGAATCCATGGTTTAATCCATGAAGATGATGGTACCAATGGCTAAATCATGTTTAAAACAATGAAAAACATTAAATAAAAACTAAAAATTAGAGAAAATAGTTACCTTGAGGTTGCTGCAATGGAGGAAGGGCTGGAGAGGAGAGAGAATCTCCAAGAATCCAAAGGAAAGCCAATTGGGAAAATCGACCCCCTATAGCCTTCTATTTATAAAAAAAAATTTAGGTTAAAAATTAAATGTTTTAAAAAAATTGGACTCTTCTAAGGGGGGCGATTTTGGGGTGGAGTTACCTAACTACCCCTAGTATAAATTATCCTATTTAATACCTAATTAACCCCTAGACTCTCCTAAAAAATCCCCAAATGTAATGCCACTTGGCATTTTCTCACATTGGGTTTTTAAAACACCTTTAAAAACACTAGTTTTAAAAACTAACTTTCAAAATGAGTTTTTCAAAATGGTTTTGACTCTTCTAAACCTCTAACACTAACCAAGACATCAACTAACCCTAGTCTAGCCCTGACTTACTCAAATATGGCGCCACCCCGAGTGGGCCCTACTTGAGTTTTTCAAAAAGTGATTTTAAAACTTGAAATTGAAGGAGTTTTCAAAAGGATTTTCAAAAGCAATTTTAAAATTAGAATTTTTGAAATGGCATAGGGTTCTAACTGAATTAGAATTCCTCTGGATATGGTGCCAACTGAGTAGGCCCACATCGAGTTTTGGAAATTTTGAAATAAACACTGAAAATGGCTTTGAAAAAGGGTTAAAATCGACATTTGAAATTCAAGATTTTTGAAAATAGGGTCTCATGCGAACTGGAACAACGGGTTAGAGTCCTGAACTCTTAGGACTCTGAAATTTTAAATTTTAACAGCCAAATGAAAGAATTTTCAAAAGATTTTATCAAGAAATGATGAAATAAGTCAGAAAACACAGTCAGGGTTAGACTCCTAACTCGACCGAACTCTAAAATAGAGTCCTGAACTACCTGGACTCTATAAAATGACCTAAATTTTGAAAATAATCAAAAAAGACTGAAAATGGAAGTAAAACAGACTTAAAAACAGACTCCTGACTGGATTAGGACTCTGAGACAGAGTCCTGATCGGACTGAAACTTTCAAAAATTTGAGAAATTTGATGAATAGAGGAATTCAGAAGCGACACCACCTCAATGGGTCTCATCTGTGAATTGAAATCGACTAAAATTTGAATTTGAAATGAATCCAGATTGTTTCCTTGAGAAAATATTTCGAAATATAAAGTCCTGGGGTTGGAAAATGACAGAGTATTGAATAAAAACCCAGGTTTTGAAATTGATTTTGAAATAAAGCTTTAAAATTCAAATCTGGATTGAATGTTTCGAAAACAGAAGTGTTGGATCTCGAAAATGAGATGGGATGACATGTAATGACATGCAATGTTATGCAATGCGATGAAATGATATGCAAAAATGTATGCAGTGATATGCAATTACATATAAAATGGACAAACACTGGATGAGGGTGAAAATTTGGGGTGTTTACAGTCGGAAGCATCGAAAATCATCAGCTTTCCTCGGACTTTGCTCGTGATTGTGGTTTGTTCATGATCAGTACAGAAGTTGGTATAAAACAGTCGAACTAGTTCGGGATAATAGGCAGCTGGGGATGAAGATCCTAGTAGAGGTTTGAGTTCAGGGAGATAGGTGTCTAAGTCAAAGAGCATGAAGTCGTCAAAGTTAACCAATTTACCTTCATGAATGGGGCGAGAGCATAGTAAGTTGTAAGTGTGAAACAAGTCTGGATACCTTAGATCTGCTGCGGTAATCACATTGTTGGAGGAGGAAGAGGCCATTGCAAGAGTTTGTAAGAAAAAAAGGACTAAGGAGAGCGAGTTTGAAGTGGGTAATAGTTTGTAGGAGAATTGATAGATACGAGTGGAATTGGTATGGGATGAACCAATCCATTAAATAGAAGAATGAAAATAATTTTGATAGGTTTTGAATGACATTGGAAGTGAGTGATTTTTAGAATTTAGTCAAATAAGGAAATCCGTGAGAAGTAAGTTAAGAGGCTTGTGAATGACAAATCAAATCAAGTTTGGAGGATAGTGTATTATATTTGAGAAGAAGTCAAGGAGGACATGGTTTTGAATTATTCTTTTATATAAGAAAGAATTATCATGTGAGATTTTTATCGAATTGTGAGTTTGTGTCATGTATGGAGTGACTTGATGTGTGATAAATTCAAAAGAGTGAATTTTTCTATGGTTTTTTAAAGATTTTCGAGAGATGAGGTGAAATAATGGCCTAATAAAAACAAATATCCTTTTATAAGATGTTTCTACTTTATGGAGAGTATTCGTGAAGAATGTGTTTGGAATAAGACAAATAGAGATGTGTGAGTGACATAAGATGAAGTTTTTCTTGAGGACAAGTTTTTAATGAATCTTGATTTAAGATATACAATATGAAAAAGGTCATGATTGATAAAGACGATAATTGATTGTACATAGGCTATGATATAGTAGATGATATAGTAAAAATTTACGTGAAATGTAGCAACAAAAAGATTGATGGATAAATAATCAAATTTTTGACCCAAGTTTTTAGAGAAGTATATTGATAGGACAAAGAAAGAGATATATCATTTGAATATGAGGAATATACTATTCTGTTGAAGATCGGCTAGCCTATCGTGAGAGAGAGGAGAGATGATGATGGAAAGAAGAAGATATTTTGATTAGACATAAAGTTGTTTTGAGAGAAACAAAGAGAAACTCGTGAAGAGAGAGAGAGGGAGAGAAAAAGTGAGAAATGATGGCCTACTAAAACAAGAAACAAGTGGGTGTTATTAAAATATAATGCATGGGTTGAAGTGTAGGAGATTGTTATTCGTATGAGGGGTTTTCACAAGAGGACAAAAGGTGATGAAAGGATGTTATGAGATGAGTGATATGAAAGAGTGTCATAATTACTTATATTTAAAGAAGGTAGTACTCATGGGTATGCGTGGAGGAGGATAGGACAAAGTGTGATTATTAATGTGTACTTGAAAGGTGACAAAATGAAAGACATAAAGAATGTGTTGTTATTCATAGAAGTTTTGGTTTGAGGAACAAGGTTTTTGGAGGAATTCGATTGAAGGAGTTCATAGTTTCTTTAGGAAAATAGTAAAGAAGTCAAAGTTATGAATGGAGATTCAAATCGTATGTGTGAGAGAGAGAAAAGTAACTAAAGTAACTATATAGTAAAGAGAAAGTCAAGTTATGAGAAACAATAATTATGAAAGTGATGTGAAAGATGTTGTGACAAGAGGTAGAATGTACTTTGACATGAAGTTTCTACTTTTAAGGCAATTTGTGGTATTCGAGACCCTTAGAAATGATTCTTTTGTAAAAAATAAAAAAATTGTAAAAGGAAGACACGATTATTAAATTTTTAAAGTTCTTTTATTATCCTTATTAAGATGAATTTAGTAAATATTATGAACTCGAGTGAACTCAATATTTTAGTTTTATATATCATTCAATTTACATATACCTAGTTCTCTTCTTATTCTTATAAAATCTTCATTTTTTAAAGGTTTAGTAAAGATGTCTGCTAGTTGTTTATCTGTGGGTATAAATTCTAGTTTAATTATATTATTTAAGACTTGTTCTCTTAGAAAGTGATGTCTAATTTGAATGTGTTTAGTTCGAGAATGTAAAACAGGATTTTTGGAAAGGTTTATAGCACTTGTGTTATCACATAAAATAGTTGTATTTTCAAATTTTAAACCAAAATCTTTCAAGGTTTGTTTCATCTAGATGACTTGTGTACAGGCTAGGCTAGCAACAATGTATTCGGCTTCAGTAGTTGATAAGGATACACAGTTTTGTTTCTTACTGAACCATGATACTAGTGAGTGCCCTAGCATATGACATGTTCCACTTGTGCTTTTTCTGTCAGATTTACTTCCAGCAAAGTCAGCATCGTTGTATGAGATTAGATCAAATGTAGAGGATTTTGAATAGAATAATCCAAAATCAACTATGTCTTTTAAATATCTCATTATTCTTTTTACAGCTTTAAGATGTGATTCTTTTGGATTTGTCTGAAATCTAGCACACAAGCAAACACTGAACATAATATCTGGACGGCTAGCAGTTAAATAAAGAAGTGATCCTATCATACCTCGGTATACCTTTGTATCAACAGACTTACCATCTTCATCTTTGTCCAACACAGTAGTAGTGCTCATAGGAGTGGATTTTGAAGCAGTTGAGTTCATGTTGAACCTCTTCAGAAGTTCACGAGCATACTTAGATTGATTGATGAAAACTCCATCCTTGGTTTGCTTAATATGCAGTCTAAGAAAGTAGGTGAGTTCTCCCATCATGCTCATTTCAAATTCTTTCTGCATGGACTTAGAAAATTCTTTACAAAGAGTGTTGTTAGAAGATCCAAAGATGATGTCGTCGACATATATTTGAACAATTAGGGTATGATTATTCACTATAACAAATAATGTAGAATCTGCTTTGCCAACAGAAAAACCAGTTTTTAAAAGAAAAGTTTTAAGTCTATCATACCAAGCACGAGGTGCTTGTTTTAAACCATATAAAGCACGTTTGAGTTTAAAAACATGATCTGGGTATTGTTCATTTTCAAATCCTGGAGGTTGTTTTACATAAACTTCTTCATTTATAAAACCATTTAAGAAAGCACTTTTAACATCCATTTGATATAATTTGAAATCCATATAGCTTGCATATGCTAAAAACATTCTAATAGATTCAAGTCTAGCAACAGGAGCAAATGTTTCATCAAAATCAATACCTTCCTCCTGGATGTATCCTTGAGCTACTAGTCTGGCCTTGTTTCTTATAACATTACCTGTTTCATCTAGCTTGTTTCTGAAGATCCATCTTGTCCCAATGATTGGATGATCCTTTGGTCTAGGTACAAGATCCCAAACTTCATTTCTTTGGAATTGATTCAGTTCTTCAGTCATAGCTAGCATCCAGAACTCATCAATGATGGCTTCATCAATCTTCTTTGGTTCAAGTTAAGAAATGAATGCCATGTTTGCAATCCGTTCTAGCTGAGCTCTAGTTTGAACCCCCTTTGTTAGTTCTCCCAAAATCTGCTTTTGAGGATGATCTTTGATATCGACAAATGTTCTTTGATGATCATCTTCATTAGACTTAGCTGTGTTATCTAAAAATAAATCTATACTTTCAACATCATCATCATTAGTTTGCTCATGAACAGATTGATCAATAGATTCACAAAAACTAACATGCATAGATTCTTCAATAGTATTATGACTCTTATTGAAAACTCTATATGCTTTACTATGACTCAAATATCCTAAGAATATGCCTTCAACAGATTTAGCATCAAACTTATCCAGGCTATCTTTTGTGTTTAGGATAAAGCATTTAAATCCAAAGACTTTGAAATAGTCTATTCTTGGAGTTCTGTCATAGAATAGTTCATAGGGAGTTTTATTTAATAAGGGTCTAATGAGAAATCTATTTGTTATGTAGCATGCAGTATTAACAGCTTCTGCCCAAAATGATTTAGCAAGATTATTGTGTTGGAGCATAGTCCTGACAGATTCCTGAAGGGTTCTATTCTTTCTTTCTACTACACCATTTTGAGGTGCAGCTCTAGGAAAGGCAAAGTTATGAGAAATACCATGCAAGTTACAAAAATTTTCAAAAAGTTCATTTTCAAATTCTCCTCCATGGTCACTACGGATTTTAACAATAGAACAAGATTTTTCGTTTTGTAATTTTTTGCATAAGATTTCAAATTGACAAAACGTGTCACTTTTGTTTTTCAAAAATATTACCCAAGTAAATCTTGAGTAGTCATCTACAATAACAAAAACGTATTTATTGTGATTATGACTAGCTACTCTAGAAGGACCAAAAAGATCCAGGTGGAGAAGCTCTAAAGGTCTTTTACTTGAAATGATATTTTTTGATTTGAAAGATGATTTTGATAATTTTCCTAATTGACATACATCACAAAAGTAATCCTTTTTAAAAGAAATTTTGGGTAACCCACGTACTAACTTATTTTTAGCTAATTTAGACATGTATTTAGAATATACATGACCCATTCTCAAGTGTCATAAATGTTGAGAGTCATTATTAGCTATAAGACAATGTTCTGTGATGTTTTCTAGGTATAGTTCATATATATTATTCTTTCTTATACCTTTTAAGATGATGTTTTTATTGGTGTCTGCTATGAGGCATGCATCATGATTAAAGCAAACATTATAACCTGTGTCACACATTTGATTGATACTTAGTAGGTTATGTTTTAAGCCTTTAACAAGGAGAACGTCTTTGATAAGAGGTTTATCTATGTTACCAATATTTCCAATACCAATTATCAAACTTTTGTTGTTATCTCCAAAGGTGACGGTTCCTCCTTCTTTATGATGAAGAACAACAAAAAGGTCTGGATGTCCTGTCATGTGCTTTGAACATCCACTATCTAGTATCCATCTGTTCTTCTTCTTTGGAGCCTGCAAAACATTAAGTAAATCTCCTTTTTGGTACCCAATCAGGTCCTTTTTTGTTAGACTTTGGAACCCATATCCATTTGGATTTGGGTTTGTCTATATCTTTAAAGGAGTTAAAAAGATTATCATTATAATACTCCTTATTTGGTTCAGATAAACTTTTCACAAACGTGGGCTTTTGATTCATACAAGAAGGCTTTTTGAAATGAGAGTAGCCAATACCATTCTTGTAAAAACAGACCTTCTGAGAGGATAAGAGTTTATCCAAGTTCTCTTTACCTTTAGTAAACCTGAAAACCGTTTTCATGAGGTTCTCAGTTTTACTTTTCATTTCTGAAATTTCTACTTGCAGATTTTTAGTTTTGGAGCTAGTAGAAGAAATTTCAGACATAAGCATAAGATTTTCCTTTTTCAACTCAGAATTTTCACTGCTGAGTTTTTCATTCTCTTGGGAAAGCTTTAGATTTTCAGATTTTAAATCTTTATTTTTGAAGCTCAATTTTCTAGATTCTTCAAATAGTTCTTGAAAAGCATCTAGAAGTTCTTCAAAGGAAAAATCAGAGATTTCACTTACCGAACCTTCGTTTGCCATGAAGCACATATTTGCAGTTTCGACTTCATCATCACTTGACTCTTCACTAGTGGATGGTTTTCTATCATCCCATTGAGCATGCAGAGCCTTTTTCTTGAAGAACCTCTTCTTTGGTTCCTCAGTCTTGGACTTTCTTTTGAGAAGGGGACAGTCACGTCTTAAGTGGCCTGGCTTATTACACTGAAAGCACATGGGATCTTCTTTAGGATCTTTTCTTTCCTTGTGCCTGTTTGGAAGTCGGTTCCTTCTCATGAAGCTCTGGATTTTTCTGGTAAGAAGCGCAATTTCTGATTCTTTATCTGAGTCTTCATTCTCAGATAGGGCTGGGAAAGCTAGAGTTTTCTTTACTGGTTGCTCTTCTTCCCTTCTTTCTTTCATGTGGACTTCATAGGCCATAAGATTGCCTATTAAGTCGTCCAAAGTAAGCTTAGATAAATCTTGAGCTTCTTGAATAGCAGTAGTCTTTTTCTCCCAATCAGTTGTGAGAGATTTCAAGATTTTCTTCACCTTTTCAGTCTGAGAGTATGTTACACCCAGAGATTTCAGATCGTTGGTGATGTTGGTGAATCTGGTAAACATCTCTGTGATGGGTTCATCTTTGTTCATTTTGAACAATTCATATTTTCTAACAAGAGATAAAATTTTGGCTTCTTTCACTTTGTTGTTTCCTTCATGAATAACTTCCAAAGAATGCCAAATATCATATGCAGATTCACATATAGATATTCTATTGAATTCGTTTTGATCAATGGCACAATATAAGGCATTCATAGCCTTTGCATTTAGGTTTGCCATTTTCTTTTCTTCATCAGACCATAAGCTATAGTCTGCCGATGGAGATGTGTATGGATGCTCAACAATTTTCCATACAGCAAAATCTATGGATTTGAGAAATATAGCCATTCTGCACTTCCAGTATCCATAGTTGGAGCCATTGAAGAAAGGTGGACGAGATGCGTGTTGACCTTCAATATCACGAGCATAGGAAGTAGATGCCATTCGTGCTGGAAGACTTGTTACGTCGAAACCACCAAACCTGCTCTGATACCAAATGAAATTCCACTAGAGGGGGGGTGAATAGTGAAATATGATAAAGATCGATAAAATAAAATAATTGAGCAATAAGTCACAACACATAAAACACAGAATTTATACTGGTTCGGTCAGTATCCAGACCTACATCCAGTCCCCAAGCAAACCACTTGAGCTTTCCACTATAACATCCGAGTCACCGGATAAATAGTACAACACCCTCTTCCTCAGAGGTCTTCTTCTCTCAACAGAGAAGGGGCACACCCTCTTCCACATAGGTCTTCTTCTCTCAACAGAGAAGGACAACACCCTCTTTCACAGAGGTCTTCTTCTCTCAACAGAGAAGGGCAACACCCTCTTTCACAGAGGTCTACTTCTTTCAACAAAGAAGAAATACAGTGAATAACAGAGTTACAATACTTCCTATAGAACCTTCAGAATGATATGAATACACGAATGAAGGATTCTCAGAATGTTCTGTTTGTCACTCAGAGGATACTCTTTGTCAAAGAGCTGGACTTGACTTTTTCTCTTTTCTTTCTTTTCTTTTTCTCTTTCTTTTTCAAGGCTCTCTTTTCAAATATCGAATAGGAAATTTTCTCTTTGTAAGCTCACACGTCTATTCCATTCCATGTCTGAATAGTTTATTTGAGTGTGTTTATATAGCTTTTAAAAAGTAGTCGTTACATTTTGGAATTGTAACTTTTTGAAATTTGAAATGTTATGTCATTTCAAAAATATCTTTTAGAGAAGTTCGAGAATGCCTTTTTCCATAAAAGTGAAATAGAGGGTACACTAGTCGTTGTAATATTTTAGGTAATACATATTTTATGTAAAAAGTCTATTTCTTACAATAGTACATTGAACGTTGGGTTGTAGTTTTGTCTTTATTCTAATTAATGATTTGAGGTACATTAGTACTTCTTTGCTTTAAATGAGTGTAAGTACTATGAGTGCTTTGAGATATTTATTTGTACATAGTCATGTCAAGTGTTTTCTTTATGTTGTGTTTTTCAAAGTCTCCAGAGAGAAAAAGGACCAAAAGAAGGTCGACATTCTTTGAGAAGGATATTAACAAGGATTTGTTACAGGAGGTATTTAATGCTTTGTAAAGAGAATGATGACTTCAAGTGAGTCGACATTCTATGGTTATAAAAAAGGTAACTAGAGTCCTTTCAAAAACATATTTTATTTGTTTTTCTTTTGTGTACTCGATTTATGTTTTTGTCTTCTTCTTATATTAAAAAACATTTCTTAAAAGAAGGTAACTAAAGTCTTTTCAAAAACATTTTATATTTGTTTTTCTTTTGTAGCCGATTTTATGTTTTTGTCTTTTTCCTACATTTCTTTTTCATGTTGTCTTGTATATAGTGTAAGGTACAATTATTACATGACAAAATGTCTTTTTCATAAAAGGTTGTAAGAAGATACAATTATTGGTTTTCAAAAAGGAGCTTTTTGAAACTATCGTATACTTTTATGATATAGTGTTTATGAATGAGTATGTTATATGCAATATGCAAGTTCCTGAAGGTTCTGTTACATATGACTCTAAAGAAGAAAGAAGTCTTCATCTTGAGGTAGCCGATCTCTTCATTTGAACTTTAGGAATGCATGGCTCATCAAGTTTTTTTCTTCAAGGAGTATGATTGCACCATATTTGTACTTGAACAGGAAGTCTCCATCCTTATTGGGTGAGATATCCTTGCATCAAATACTCGTTAGATTCATGGCAAAACATATTCAGTCATAATATAATATTTTTCAAGAGGATATATTATCATATCATATAAAATCAAATGAGACAGTGTATCATATTATGTGACATCAAAACAAAGTTTCTCAACATTCTCCCCCTTTTTGATGATGACAAAATATGCTCCCCCTGTCAAAAAGACATTATGCATAGAAATAATAATATGATAAAAAATTTGAAAAATGTTTTAAAGAGAGTATTTCTCCAATAATGGAGACAGGTTTTCTCCCCCTTTGTCATGGACAAAAAGGAAGGGATCAGAGTAAGAGAGTTATTACAGACCAAATATTACAGTCTAAAAGTAATTACAGATAAAAAAAAATGAGTTTATCTCGAAGGTGGAGGAGGGGAATGTGTTCGGTCGGCACGATTCCGCTTGTGAGTCTGCTGCAACAGGGCTTGATTACGAAGGATACGATCCTGAGAGTGCTCGATATCCATCATAGCAGAAAAGTAATTGAAGGAGGATGTTGGATCTGCTTCATCAGAGTTGGGCATGTGCAGGGACCTTAGATTGAAGGTGGTACCATCGAGGACTTGAGAGGGACGGAGGATGACTTCGTTGTGAAGGGGTACTTTGAAGTATTTGAGAATGGGAGTTATGAAACACCCAAAAAGAAGAGGCTCGAATTTTTTATACCGAATAAAAAGGTCGAAAAGAATGGATGACCAGTTTATCGGAAGAGAAGAAAAGATTGCGTAGATAAGAAGAGAGATTTTTCGAGGAACTAATCCCTGGCGGGGAAGCTTGGGATAGATGTTGTGGAGAAGAATCTGGGCAAGTAGTTGAGCATGAGGTTGGAGATTCCTCATGTGCCACGGAAGTTGGTGCAGAGAAGTATTTTTCGAAGTACCGATCGTTCGATTGGTACTATGGTGTTAAGGTCGGTACCGGTGGAAGGTAGGTTTAGAATTCTACCTAGGTCGGAAGCATCGAAAATCATCAGCTTTCCTCGGACTTTGCTGGTGATTGTGGTTTGTTCATGATCAGTAGAGAAGTTGGTATAAAACAGTCGAACTAGTTCGGGATAATAGGCAGCTGGGGATGAAGATCCTAGTAGAGGTTTGAGTTCAGGGAGATAGGTGTCTAAGTCAAAGAGCATGAAGTCGTCAAAGTTAACCAATTTACCTTCATGAATGGGGCGAGAGCATAGTAAGTTGTAAGTGTAAAACAAGTCTGGATACCTTAGATCTGCTGCGGTAATCACATTGTTGGAGGAGGAAGAGGCCATTGCAAGAGTTTGTAAGAAAAAAAGGACTAAGGAGAGCGAGTTTGAAGTGGGTAATAGTTTGTAGGAGAATTGATAGATACGAGTGAAATTGGTATGGGATGAACCAATCCATTAAATAGAAGAATGAAAATAATTTTGATAGGTTTTGAATGACATTGGAAGTGAGTGATTTTTAGAATTTAGTCAAATAAGGAAATCCGTGAGAAGTAAGTTAAGAGGCTTGTGAATGACAAATCAAATCAAGTTTGGAGGATAGTGTATTATATTTGAGAAGAAGTCAAGGAGGACATGGTTTTGAATTATTCTTTTATATAAGAAAGAATTATCATGTGAGATTTTTATCGAATTGTGAGTTTGTGTCATGTATGGAGTGACTTGATGTGTGATAAATTCAAAAGAGTGAATTTTTCTATGGTTTTTTAAAGATTTTCGAGAGATGAGGTGAAATAATGGCCTAATAAAAACAAATATCCTTTTATAAGATGTTTCTACTTTATGGAGAGTATTCGTGAAGAATGTGTTTGGAATAAGACAAATAGAGATGTGTGAGTGACATAAGATGAAGCTTTTCTTGAGGACAAGTTTTTAATGAATCTTGATTTAAGATATACAATATGAAAAAGGTCATGATTGATAAAGACGATAATTGATTGTACATAGGCTATGATATAGTAGATGATATAGTAAAAATTTACGTGAAATGTAGCAACAAAAAGATTGATGGATAAATAATCAAATTTTTGACCCAAGTTTTTAGAGAAGTATATTGATAGGACAAAGAAAGAGATATATCATTTGAATATGAGGAATATACTATTCTGTTGAAGATCGGCTAGCCTATCGTGAGAGGGAGGAGAGATGATGATGGAAAGAAGAAGATATTTTGATTAGACATAAAGTTGTTTTGAGAGAAACAAAGAGAAACTCGTGAAGAGAGAGATAGGGAGAGAAAAAGTGAGAAATGATGGCCTACTAAAACAAGAAACAAGTGGGTGTTATTAAAATATAATGCATGGGTTGAAGTGTAGGAGATTGTTATTCGTATGAGGGGTTTTCACAAGAGGACAAAAGGTGATGAAAGGATGTTATGAGATGAGTGATATGAAAGAGTGTCATAATTACTTATATTTAAAGAAGGTAGTACTCATGGGTATGCGTGGAGGAGGATAGGACAAAGTGTGATTATTAATGTGTACTTGAAAGGTGACAAAATGAAAGACATAAAGAATGTGTTGTTATTCATAGAAGTTTTGGTTTGAGGAACAAGGTTTTTGGAGGAATTCGATTGAAGGAGTTCATAGTTTCTTTAGGAAAATAGTAAAGAAGTCAAAGTTATGAATGAAGATTCAAATCGTATGTGTGAGAGAGAGAAAAGTAACTAAAGTAACTATATAGTAAAGAGAAAGTCAAGTTATGAGAAACAATAATTATGAAAGTGATGTAAAAGATGTTGTGACAAGAGGTAGAATGTACTTTGACATGAAGTTTCAACTTTTAAGGCAATTTGTGGTATTCGAGACCCTTAGAAATGATTCTTTTGTAAAAAATAAAAAAATTGTAAAAGGAAGACACGATTATTAAATTTTTAAAGTTCTTTTATTATCCTTATTAAGATGAATTTAGTAAATATTATGAACTCGAGTGAACTCAATATTTTAGTTTTATATATCATTCAATTTACATATACCTAGTTCTCTTCTTATTCTTATAAAATCTTCATTTTTTAAAGGTTTAGTAAAGATGTCTGCTAGTTGTTTATCTGTGGGTATAAATTCTAGTTTAATTATATTATTTAAGACTTGTTCTCTTAGAAAGTGATGTCTAATTTGAATGTGTTTAGTTCGAGAATGTAAAACAGGATTTTTGGAAAGGTTTATAGCACTTGTGTTATCACATAAAATAGTTGTATTTTCGAATTTTAAACCAAAATCTTTCAAAGTTTGTTTCATCCAGATGACTTGTGTACAGGCTAGGCTAGCAGCAATGTATTCGGCTTCAGTAGTTGATAAGGATACACAGTTTTGTTTCTTACTGAACCATGATACTAGTGAGTGCCCTAGCATATGACATGTTCCACTTGTGCTTTTTTTGTCAGATTTACTTCCAGCAAAGTCAGCATCGCTGTATGAGATTAGATCAAATGTAGAGGATTTTGAATAGAATAATCCAAAATCAACTGTGTCTTTTAAATATCTCATTATTCTTTTTACAGCTTTAAGATGTGATTCTTTTGGATTTGCCTGAAATCTAGCACACAAGCAAACACTGAACATAATATCTGGACGGCTAGCAGTTAAATAAAGAAGTGATCCTATCATACCTCGGTATACCTTTGTATCAACAGACTTACCATCTTCATCTTTGTCCAACACAGTAGTAGTGCTCATAGGAGTGGATTTTGAAGCAGTTGAGTTCATGTTGAACCTCTTCAGAAGTTCACGAGCATACTTAGATTGATTGATGAAAACTCCATCCTTGGTTTGCTTAATATGCACTCCAAGAAAGTAGGTGAGTTCTCCCATCATGCTCATTTCAAATTCTTTCTGCATGGACTTAGAAAATTCTTCACAAAGAGTGTTGTTAGAAGATCAAAAGATGATGTCGTCGACATATATTTGAACAATTAGGGTATGATTATTCACTACTTTAACAAATAATGTAGAATCTGCTTTGCCAACAGAAAAACCAGTTTTTAAAAGAAAGGTTTTAAGTCTATCATACCAAGCACGAGGTGCTTGTTTTAAACCATATAATGCACGTTTGAGTTTAAAAACATGATCTGGGTATTGTTCATTTTCAAATCCTGGAGGTTGTTTTACATAAACTTCTTCATTTATAAAACCATTTAAGAAAGCACTTTTAACATCCATTTGATATAATTTGAAATCCATATAGCTTGCATATGCTAAAAACATTCTAATAGATTCAAGTCTAGCAACAGGAGCAAATGTTTCATCAAAATCAATACCTTCCTCCTGGTTGTATCCTTGAGCTACTAGTCTGGCCTTGTTTCTTATAACATTACCTGTTTCGTCTAGCTTGTTTCTGAAGATCCATCTTGTCCCAATGATTGGATGATCCTTTGGTCTAGGTACAAGATCCCAAACATCATTTCTTTGGAATTGATTCAGTTCTTCAGTCATGGCTAGCATCCAGAACTCATCAATGATGGCTTCATCAATCTTCTTTGGTTCAAGATGAGAAATAAATGCCATGTTTGCAATCCGTTCTACCTGAGCTCTAGTTTGAACCCCCTTTGTTAGTTCTCCCAAAATCTGCTTTTGAGGATGATCTTTGATATCGACAAATGTTCTTTGATGATCATCTTCATTAGACTTAGCTGTGTTATCTAAAAATAAATCTGTACTTTCAACATCATCATCATTAGTTTGCTCTTGAACAGATTGATCAATAGATTCACAAAAACTAACATGCATAGATTCTTCAATAGTATTATGACTCTTATTGAAAACTCTATATGCTTTACTATGACTCGAATATCCTAAGAATATGCCTTCAACAGATTTAGCATCAAACTTATCCAGGCTATCTTTTGTGTTTAGGATAAAGCATTTACATCCAAAGACTTTGAAATAGTCTATTCTTGGAGTTCTGTCATAGAATAGTTCATAGAGAGTTTTATTTAATAAGAGTCTAATGAGAACTCTATTTGTTATGTAGCATGCAGTATTAACAGCTTCTGCCCAAAATGATTTAGCAAGATTATTGTGTTGGAGCATAGTCCTGACAGATTCCTGAAGGGTTCTATTCTTTCTTTCTACTACACCATTTTGAGGTGCAGCTCTAGGAAAGGCAAAGTTATGAGAAATACCATGCAAGTTACAAAAATTTTCAAAAAGTTCATTTTCAAATTCTCCTCCATGGTCACTACGGATTTTAACAATAGAACAAGATTTTTCGTTTTGTAATTTTTTGCATAAGATTTCAAATTGACAAAACGTGTCACTTTTGTTTTTCAAAAATATTACCCAAGTAAATCTTGATTAGTCATCTACAATAACAAAAACGTATTTATTGTGATTATGACTAGCTACTCTAGAAGGACCAAAAAGATCCAGGTGGAGAAGCTCTAAAGGTCTTTTACTTGAAATGATATTTTTTGATTTGAAAGATGATTTTGATAATTTTCCTAATTGACATGCATCACAAAAGTAATCCTTTTTAAAAGAAATTTTGGGTAACCCACGTACTAACTTATTTTTAGCTAATTTAGACATGTATTTAGAATTTACATGACCCATTCTCAAGTGTCATAAATGTTGAGAGTCATTATTAGCTATAAGACAATGTTCTGTGATGTTTTCTAGGTATAGTTCATATATATTATTCTTTCTTATACCTTTTAAGATGATGTTTTCATTGGTGTCTGCTATGAGGCATGCATCATGATTAAAGCTAACATTATAACCTGTGTCACACATTTGACTGATACTTAGTAGGTTATGTTTTAAGCCTTTAACAAGGAGAACGTCTTTGATAAGAGGTTTATCTATGTTACCAATATTTCCAATACCAATTATCAAACCTTTGTTGTTATCTCCAAAGGTGACGGTTCTTCCTTCTTTATGATGAAGAACAACAAAAAGGTCTGGATGTCCTGTCATGTGCTTTGAACATCCACTATCTAGTATCCATCTGTTCTTCTTCTTTGGAGCCTGCAAAACATTAAGTAAATCTCCTTTTTGGTACCCAATCGGGTCCTTTTTTGTTAGACTTTGGAACCCATATCCATTTGGATTTGGGTTTGTCTATATCTTTAGAGGAGTTAAAAAGATTATCATTATAATACTCCTTATTTGGTTCAGATAAACTTTTCACAAACGTGGGCTTTTGATTCATACAAGAAGGCTTTTTGAAATGAGAGTAGCCAATACCATTCTTGTAAAAACAGACCTTCTGAGAGGATAAGAGTTTATCCAAGTTCTCTTTACCTTTAGTAAACCTGAAAACCGTTTTCATGAGGTTCTCAGTTTTACTTTTCATTTCTGAAATTTCTACTTGCAGATTTTTAGTTTTGGAGCTAGTAGAAGAAATTTCAGACATAAGCATAAGATTTTCCTTTTTCAACTCAGAATTTTCACTGCTGAGTTTTTCATTCTCTTGGGAAAGCTTTAGATTTTCAGATTTTAAATCTTTATTTTTGAAGCTCAATTTTCTAGATTCTTCAAATAGTTCTTGAAAAGCATCTAGAAGTTCTTCAAAGGAAAAATCAGAGATTTCACTTACCGAACTTTCGTTTGCCATGAAGCACATATTTGCAGTTTCGACTTCATCATCACTTGACTCTTCACTAGTGGATGGTTTTGTATCATCCCATTGAGCATGCAGAGCCTTTTTCTTGAAGAACCTCTTCTTTGGTTCCTCAGTCTTGGACTTTCTTTTGAGAAGGGGACAGTCACGTCTTAAGTGGCCTGGCTTATTACACTGAAAGCACATGGGATCTTCTTTAGGATCTTTTCTTTCCTTGTGCCTGTTTGGAAGTCGGTTCCTTCTCATGAAGCTCTGGATTTTTCTGGTAAGAAGCGCAATTTCTGATTCTTTATCTGAGTCTTCATTCTCAGATAGGGCTGGGAAAGCTAGAGTTTTCTTTACTGGTTGCTCTTCTTCCCTTCTTTCTTTCATGTGGACTTCATAGGCCATAAGATTGCCTATTAAGTCGTCCAAAGTAAGCTTAGATAAATCTTGAGCTTCTTCAATAGCAGTAGTCTTTTTCTCCCAATCAGTTGTGAGAGATCTCAAGATTTTCTTCACCTTTTCAGTCTGAGATTATGTTACACCCAGAGATTTCAGATCGTTGGTGATGTTGGTGAATCTGGTAAACATCTCTGTAATGGGTTCATCTTTGTTCATTTTGAACAATTCATATTTTCTAACAAGAGATAAAATTTTGGCTTCTTTCACTTTGTTGTTTCCTTCATGAATAACTTTCAAAGAATGCCAAATATCATATGCAGATTCACATATAGATATTCTTTTGAATTCATTTTGATCAATGGCACAATATAAGGCATTCATAGCCTTTGCATTTAGGTTTGCCATTTTCTTTTCTTCATCAGACCATAAGCTATAGTCTGCGGATGGAGATGTGTATGGATGCTCAACAATTTTCCATACAGCAAAATCTATGGATTTGAGAAATATAGCCATTCTGCACTTCCAGTATCCATAGTTGGAGCCATTGAAGAAAGGTGGACGAGATGCGTGTTGACCTTCAATATCACGAGCATAGGAAGTAGATGCCATTCGTGCTGGAAGACTTGTTACGTCGAAACCAGCAAACCTGCTCTGATACCAAATGAAATTCCACTAGAGGGGGGGTGAATAGTGAAATATGATAAAGATCGATAAAATAAAATAATTGAGCAATAAGTCACAACACATAAAACACAGAATTTATACTGGTTCGGTCAGTATCCAGACCTACATCCAGTCCCCAAGCAAACCACTTGAGCTTTCCACTATAACATCCGAGTCACCGGATAAATAGTAAACCACCCTCTTCCTAAGAGGTCTTCTTCTCTCAACAGAGAAGGGGCACACCCTCTTCCACAGAGGTCTTCTTCTCTCAATAGAGAAGGACAACACCCTCTTTCACAGAGGTCTTCTTCTCTCAACAGAGAAGGGCAACACCCTCTTTCACAGAGGTCTACTTCTTTCAACAAAGAAGGAATACAGTGAATAACAGAGTTACAATACTTCCTATAGAACCTTCAGAATGATATGAATACACGAATGAAGGATTCTCAGAATGTTCTGTTTGTCACTCAGAGGATACTCTTTGTCAAAGAGCTGGACTTGACTTTTTCTCTTTTCTTTCTTTTCTTTTTCTCTTTCTTTTTCAAGGCTCTCTTTTCAAATATCGAATAGGAACTTTTCTCTTTGTAAGCTCACACGTCTATTCCATTCCATGTCTGAATAGTTTATTTGAGTGTGTTTATATAGCTTTTAAAAAGTAGTCGTTACATTTTGAAATTGTAACTTTTTGAAATGTGAAATGTTATGTCATTTCAAAAATATCTTTTAGAGAAGTTCGAGAATGCCTTTTTCCATAAAAGTGAAATAGAGGGTACACTAGTCGTTGTAATATTTTAGGTAATACATATTTTATGTAAAAAGTCTATTTCTTACAATAGTACATTGAACGTTGGGTTGTAGTTTTGTCTTTATTCTAATTAATGATTTGAGGTACATTAGTACTTCTTTGCTTTAAATGAGTGTAAGTACTATGAGTGCTTTGAGATATTTATTTCTACATAGTCATGTCAAGTGTTTTCTTTATGTTATGTTTTTCAAAGTCTCCAGAGAGAATGAGGACCAAAAGAAGGTCGACATTCTTTGAGAAGGATATTAACAAGGATTTGTTACAGGAGGTATTTAATGCTTTGTAAAGAGAATGATGACTTCAAGTGAGTCGACATTCTATGGTTATAAAAAAGGTAACTAGAGTCCTTTCAAAAACATATTTTATTTGTTTTTCTTTTGTGTAGTCGATTTATGTTTTTGTCTTCTTCTTCTATTAAAAAACATTTCTTAAAAGAAGGTAACTAAAGTCTTTTCAAAAACATTTTATATTTGTTTTTCTTTTGTAGCCGATTTTATGTTTTTGTCTTTTTCCTACATTTCTTTTTCATGTTGTCTTTTATATAGTGTAAGGTACAATTATTACATGACAAAATGTCTTTTTCATAAAAGGTTGTAAGAAGGTACAATTATTGGTTTTCAAAAAGGAGCTTTTTGAAACTATCGTATACTTTTATGATATAGTGTTTATGAATGAGTATGTTATATGCAATATGCAAGTTCCTGAAGGTTCTGTTACATATGACTCTAAAGAAGAAAGAAGTCTTCATCTTGAGGTAGCCGATCTCTTCATTTGAACTTTAGGAATGCATGGCTCATCAAGTTTTTTTCTTCAAGGAGTATGATTGCACCATATTTGTACTTGAACAGGAAGTCTCCATCCTTATTGGGTGAGATATCCTTGCATCAAATACTCGTTAGATTCATGGCAAAACATATTCAGTCATAATATAATATTTTTCAAGAGGACATATTATCATATCATATAAAATCAAATGAGACAGTGTATCATATTATGTGACATCAAAACAAAGTTTCTCAACATTCTCCCCCTTTTTGATGATGACAAAATATGCTCCCCCTGTCAAAAAGACATTATGCATAGAAATAATAATATGATAAAAAATTTGAAAAATGTTTTAAAGAGAGTATTTCTCCAATAATGGAGACAGGTTTTCTCCCCCTTTGTCATGGACAAAAAGGAAGGGATCAGAGTAAGAGAGTTATTACAGACCAAATATTACAGTCTAAAAGTAATTAAAAGTTATTACAGATAAAAAAAAACGAGTTTATCTCGAAGGTGGAGGAGGGGAATGTGTTCAGTCGGCACGATTCCGCTTGTGAGTCTGCTGCAACAGGGCTTGATTACGAAGGATACGATCCTGAGAGTGCTCTATATCCATCATAGCAGAAAAGTAATTGAAGGAGGATGTTGGATCTGCTTCATCAGAGCTGGGCATGTGCAGGGACCTTAGATTGAAGGTGGTACCATCGAGGACTTGAGAGGGACGGAGGATGACTTCGTTGTGAAGGGGTACTTTGAAGTATTTGAGAATGGGAGTTATGAAACACCCAAAAAGAAGAGGCTCAAATTTTTTATACCGAATAAAAAGGTCGAAAAGAATGGATGACCAGTTTATCGAAAGAGAAGAAAAGATTGCGTAGATAAGAAGAGAGATTTTTCGAGGAACTAATCCCTAGCGGGGAAGCTTGGGATAGATGTTGTGGAGAAGAATCTGGGCAAGTAGTTGAGCATGAGGTTGGAGATTCCTCATGTGCCACGGAAGTTGGTAGCAGTTGGTGCAGAGAAGTATTTTTCGAAGTACCGATCGTTCGATTGGTACTATGGTGTTAAGGTTGGTACCGGTGGAAGGTAGGTTTAGAATTCTACCTAGGTCGGAAGCATCGAAAATCATCAGCTTTCCTCGGACTTTGCTGGTGATTGTGGTTTGTTCATGATCAGTAGAGAAGTTGGTATAAAACAGTCGAACTAGTTCGGGATAATAGGCAGCTGGGGATGAAGATCCTAGTAGAGGTTTGAGTTCAGGGAGATAGGTGTCTAAGTCAAAGAGCATGAAGTCGTCAAAGTTAACCAATTTACCTTCATGAATGGGGCGAGAGCATAGTAAGTTGTAAGTGTGAAACAAGTCTGGATACCTTAGATCTGCTGCGGTAATCACATTGTTGGAGGAGGAAGAGGCCATTGCAAGAGTTTGTAAGAAAAAAAGGACTAAGGAGAGCGAGTTTGAAGTGGGTAATAGTTTGTAGGAGAATTGATAGATACGAGTGGAATTGGTATGGGATGAACCAATCCATTAAATAGAAGAATGAAAATAATTTTGATAGGTTTTGAATGACATTGGAAGTGAGTGATTTTTAGAATTTAGTCAAATAAGGAAATCCGTGAGAAGTAAGTTAAGAGGCTTGTGAATGACAAATCAAATCAAGTTTGGAGGATAGTGTATTATATTTGAGAAGAAGTCAAGGAGGACATGGTTTTGAATTATTCTTTTATATAAGAAAGAATTATCATGTGAGATTTTTATCGAATTGTGAGTTTGTGTCATGTATGGAGTGACTTGATGTGTCATAAATTCAAAAGAGTGAATTTTTCTATGGTTTTTTAAAGATTTTCGAGAGATGAGGTGAAATAATGGCCTAATAAAAACAAATATCCTTTTATAAGATGTTTCTACTTTATGGAGAGTATTCGTGAATAATGTGTTTGGAATAAGACAAATAGAGATGTGTGAGTGACATAAGATGAAGTTTTTCTTGAGGACAAGTTTTTAATGAATCTTGATTTAAGATATACAATATGAAAAAGGTCATGATTGATAAAGACGATAATTGATTGTACATAGGCTATGATATAGTAGATGATATAGTAAAAATTTACGTGAAATGTAGCAACAAAAAGATTGATGGATAAATAATCAAATTTTTGACCCAAGTTTTTAGAGAAGTATATTGATAGGACAAAGAAAGAGATATATCATTTGAATATGAGGAATATACTATTCTGTTGAAGATCGGCTAGCCTATCGTGAGAGAGAGGAGAGATGATGATGGAAAGAAGAAGATATTTTGATTAGACATAAAGTTGTTTTGAGAGAAACAAAGAGAAACTCGTGAAGAGAGAGAGAGGGAGAGAAAAAGTGAGAAATGATGGCCTACTAAAACAAGAAACAAGTGGGTGTTATTAAAATATAATGCATGGGTTGAAGTGTAGGAGATTGTTATTCGTATGAGGGGTTTTCACAAGAGGACAAAAGGTGATGAAAGGATGTTATGAGATGAGTGATATGAAAGAGTGTCATAATTACTTATATTTAAAGAAGGTAGTACTCATGGGTATGCGTGGAGGAGGATAGGACAAAGTGTGATTATTAATGTGTACTTGAAAGGTGACAAAATGAAAGACATAAAGAATGTGTTGTTATTCATAGAAGTTTTGGTTTGAGGAACAAGGTTTTTGGAGGAATTTGATTGAAGGAGTTCATAGTTTCTTTAGGAAAATAGTAAAGAAGTCAAAGTTATGAATGGAGATTCAAATCGTATGTGTGAGAGAGAGAAAAGTAACTAAAGTAACTATATAGTAAAGAGAAAGTCAAGTTATGAGAAACAATAATTATGAAAGTGATGTGAAAGATGTTGTGACAAGAGGTAGAATGTACTTTGACATGAAGTTTCAACTTTTAAGGCAATTTGTGGAATTCGAGACCCTTAGAAATGATTCTTTTGTAAAAAATAAAAAAAATTGTAAAAGGAAGACACGATTATTAAATTTTTAAAGTTCTTTTATTATACTTATTAAGATGAATTTAGTAAATATTATGAACTCGAGTGAACTCAATATTTTAGTTTTATATATCATTCAATTTACATATACCTAGTTCTCTTCTTATTCTTATAAAATCTTCATTTTTTAAAGGTTTAGTAAAGATGTCTGCTAGTTGTTTATCTGTGGGTATAAATTCTAGTTTAATTATATTATTTAAGACTTGTTCTCTTAGAAAGTGATGTCTAATTTGAATGTGTTTAGTTCGAGAATGTAAAACAGGATTTTTGGAAAGGTTTATAGCACTTGTGTTATCACATAAAATAGTTGTATTTTCGAATTTTAAACCAAAATCTTTCAAAGTTTGTTTCATCCAGATGACTTGTGTACAGGCTAGGCTAGCAGCAATGTATTCGGCTTCAGTAGTTGATAAGGATACACAGTTTTGTTTCTTACTGAACCATGATACTAGTGAGTGCCCTAGCATATGACATGTTCCACTTGTGCTTTTTTTGTCAGATTTACTTCCAGCAAAGTCAGCATCGCTGTATGAGATTAGATCAAATGTAGAGGATTTTGAATAGAATAATCCAAAATCAACTGTGTCTTTTAAATATCTCATTATTCTTTTTACAGCTTTAAGATGTGATTCTTTTGGATTTGCCTGAAATCTAGCACACAAGCAAACACTGAACATAATATCTGGACGGCTAGCAGTTAAATAAAGAAGTGATCCTATCATACCTCGGTATACCTTTGTATCAACAGACTTACCATCTTCATCTTTGTCCAACACAGTAGTAGTGCTCATAGGAGTGGATTTTGAAGCAGTTGAGTTCATGTTGAACCTCTTCAGAAGTTCACGAGCATACTTAGATTGATTGATGAAAACTCCATCCTTGGTTTGCTTAATATGCACTCCAAGAAAGTAGGTGAGTTCTCCCATCATGCTCATTTCAAATTCTTTCTGCATGGACTTAGAAAATTCTTCACAAAGAGTGTTGTTAGAAGATCCAAAGATGATGTCGTCGACATATATTTGAACAATTAGGGTATGATTATTCACTACTTTAACAAATAATGTAGAATCTGCTTTGCCAACAGAAAAACCAGTTTTTAAAAGAAAGGTTTTAAGTCTATCATACCAAGCACGAGGTGCTTGTTTTAAACCATATAATGCACGTTTGAGTTTAAAAACATGATCTGGGTATTGTTCATTTTCAAATCCTGGAGGTTGTTTTACATAAACTTCTTCATTTATAAAACCATTTAAGAAAGCACTTTTAACATCCATTTGATATAATTTGAAATCCATATAGCTTGCATATGCTAAAAACATTCTAACAGATTCAAGTCTAGCAACAGGAGCAAATGTTTCATCAAAATCAATACCTTCCTCCTGGTTGTATCCTTGAGCTACTAGTCTGGCCTTGTTTCTTATAACATTACCTGTTTCGTCTAGCTTGTTTCTGAAGATCCATCTTGTCCCAATGATTGGATGATCCTTTGGTCTAGGTACAAGATCCCAAACATCATTTCTTTGGAATTGATTCAGTTCTTCAGTCATGGCTAGCATCCAGAACTCATCAATGATGGCTTCATCAATCTTCTTTGGTTCAAGATGAGAAATAAATGCCATGTTTGCAATCCGTTCTAGCTGAGCTCTAGTTTGAACCCCCTTTGTTAGTTCTCCCAAAATCTGCTTTTGAGGATGATCTTTGATATCGACAAATGTTCTTTGATGATCATCTTCATTAGACTTAGCTGTGTTATCTAAAAATAAATCTGTACTTTCAACATCATCATCATTAGTTTGCTCTTGAACAGATTGATCAATAGATTCACAAAAACTAACATGCATAGATTCTTCAATAGTATTATGACTCTTATTGAAAACTCTATATGCTTTACTATGACTCGAATATCCTAAGAATATGCCTTCAACAGATTTAGCATCAAACTTATCGAGGCTATCTTTTGTGTTTAGGATAAAGCATTTACATCCAAAGACTTTGAAATAGTCTATTCTTGGAGTTCTGTCATAGAATAGTTCATAGGGAGTTTTATTTAATAAGGGTCTAATGAGAACTCTATTTGTTATGTAGCATGCAGTATTAACAGCTTCTGCCCAAAATGATTTAGCAAGATTATTGTGTTGGAGCATAGTCCTGACAGATTCCTGAAGGGTTCTATTCTTTCTTTCTACTACACCATTTTGAGGTGCAGCTCTAGGAAAGGCAAAGTTATGAGAAATACCATGCAAGTTACAAAAATTTTCAAAAAGTTCATTTTCAAATTCTCCTCCATGGTCACTACGGATTTTAGCAATAGAACAAGATTTTTCGTTTTGTAATTTTTTGCATAAGATTTCAAATTGACAAAACGTGTCACTTTTGTTTTTCAAAAATATTACCCAAGTAAATCTTGAGTAGTCATCTACAATAACAAAAACGTATTTATTGTGATTATGACTAGCTACTCTAGAAGGACCAAAAAGATCCAGGTGGAGAAGCTCTAAAGGTCTTTTACTTGAAATGATATTTTTTGATTTGAAAGATGATTTTGATAATTTTCCTAATTGACATGCATCACAAAAGTAATCCTTTTTAAAAGAAATTTTGGGTAACCCACGTACTAACTTATTTTTAGCTAATTTAGACATGTATTTAGAATATACATGACCCATTCTCAAGTGTCATAAATGTTGAGAGTCATTATTAGCTATAAGACAATGTTCTCTGATGTTTTCTAGGTATAGTTCATATATATTATTCTTTCTTATACCTTTTAAGATGATGTTTTTATTGGTGTCTGCTATGAGGCATGCATCATGATTAAAGCTAACATTATAACCTGTGTCACACATTTGATTGATACTTAGTAGGTTATGTTTTAAGCCTTTAACAAGGAGAACGTCTTTGATAAGAGGTTTATCTATGTTACCAATATTTCCAATACCAATTATCAAACTTTTGTTGTTATCTCCAAAGGTGACGGTTCCTCCTTCTTTATGATGAAGAACAACAAAAAGGTCTGGATGTCCTGTCATGTGCTTTGAACATCCACTATCTAGTATCCATCTGTTCTTCTTCTTTGGAGCCTGCAAAACATTAAGTAAATCTCCTTTTTGGTACCCAATCAGGTCCTTTCTTGTTAGACTTTGGAACCCATATCCATTTGGATTTGGGTTTGTCTATATCTTTAGAGGAGTTAAAAAGATTATCATTATAATACTCCTTATTTGGTTCAGATAAACTTTTCACAAACGTGGGCTTTTGATTCATACAAGAAGGCTTTTTGAAATGAGAGTAGCCAATACCATTCTTGTAAAAACAGACCTTCTGAGAGGATAAGAGTTTATCCAAGTTCTCTTTACCTTTAGTAAACCTGAAAACCGTTTTCATGAGGTTCTCAGTTTTACTTTTCATTTCTGAAATTTCTACTTGCAGATTTTTAGTTTTGGAGCTAGTAGAAGAAATTTCAGACATAAGCATAAGATTTTCCTTTTTCAACTCAGAATTTTCACTGCTGAGTTTTTCATTCTCTTGGGAAAGCTTTAGATTTTAAGATTTTAAATCTTTATTTTTGAAGCTCAATTTTCTAGATTCTTCAAATAGTACTTGAAAAGCATCTAGAAGTTCTTCAAAGGAAAAATCAGAGATTTCACTTACCGAACCTTCGTTTGCCATGAAGCACATATTTGCAGTTTCGACTTCATCATCACTTGACTCTTCACTAGTGGATGGTTTTGTATCATCCCATTGAGCATGCAGAGCCTTTTTCTTGAAGAACCTCTTCTTTGGTTCCTCAGTCTTGGACTTTCTTTTGAGAAGGGGACAGTCACGTCTTAAGTGGCCTGGCTTATTACACTGAAAGCACATGGGATCTTCTTTAGGATCTTTTCTTTCCTTGTGCCTGTTTGGAAGTCGGTTCCTTCTCATGAAGCTCTGGATTTTTCTGGTAAGAAGCGCAATTTCTGATTCTTTATCTGAGTCTTCATTCTCAGATAGGGCTGGGAAAGCTAGAGTTTTCTTTACTGGTTGCTCTTCTTCCCTTCTTTCTTTCATGTGGACTTCATAGGCCATAAGATTGCCTATTAAGTCGTCCAAAGTAAGCTTAGATAAATCTTGAGCTTCTTCAATAGCAGTAGTCTTTTTCTCCCAATCAGTTGTGAGAGATCTCAAGATTTTCTTCACCTTTTCAGTCTGAGATTATGTTACACCCAGAGATTTCAGATCGTTGGTGATGTTGGTGAATCTGGTAAACATCTCTGTAATGGGTTCATCTTTGTTCATTTTGAACAATTCATATTTTCTAACAAGAGATAAAATTTTGGCTTCTTTCACTTTGTTGTTTCCTTCATGAATAACTTTCAAAGAATGCCAAATATCATATGCAGATTCACATATAGATATTCTTTTGAATTCATTTTGATCAATGGCACAATATAAGGCATTCATAGCCTTTGCATTTAGGTTTGCCATTTTCTTTTCTTCATCAGACCATAAGCTATAGTCTGCGGATGGAGATGTGTATGGATGCTCAACAATTTTCCATACAGCAAAATCTATGGATTTGAGAAATATAGCCATTCTGCACTTCCAGTATCCATAGTTGGAGCCATTGAAGAAAGGTGGACGAGATGCGTGTTGACCTTCAATATCACGAGCATAGGAAGTAGATGCCATTCGTGCTGGAAGACTTGTTACGTCGAAACCAGCAAACCTGCTCTGATACCAAATGAAATTCCACTAGAGGGGGGGTGAATAGTGAAATATGATAAAGATCGATAAAATAAAATAATTGAGCAATAAGTCACAACACATAAAACACAGAATTTATACTGGTTCGGTCAGTATCCAGACCTACATCCAGTCCCCAAGCAAACCACTTGAGCTTTCCACTATAACATCCGAGTCACCGGATAAATAGTACAACACCCTCTTCCTAAGAGGTCTTCTTCTCTCAACAGAGAAGGGGCACACCCTCTTCCACAGAGGTCTTCTTCTCTCAACAGAGAAGGACAACACCCTCTTTCACAGAGGTCTTCTTCTCTCAACAGAGAAGGGCAACACCCTCTTTCACAGAGGTCTACTTCTTTCAACAAAGAAGGAATACAGTGAATAACAGAGTTACAATACTTCCTATAGAACCTTCAGAATGATATGAATACACGAATGAAGGATTCTCAAAATGTTCTGTTTGTCACTCAGAGGATACTCTTTGTCAAAGAGCTGGACTTGACTTTTTCTCTTTTCTTTCTTTTCTTTTTCTCTTTCTTTTTCAAGGCTCTCTTTTCAAATATCGAATAGGAACTTTTCTCTTTGTAAGCTCACACGTCTATTCCATTCCATGTCTGAATAGTTTATTTGAGTGTGTTTATATAGCTTTTAAAAAGTAGTCGTTACATTTTGAAATTGTAACTTTTTGAAATGTGAAATGTTATGTCATTTCAAAAATATCTTTTAGAGAAGTTCGAGAATGCCTTTTTCCATAAAAGTGAAATAGAGGGTACACTAGTCGTTGTAATATTTTAGGTAATACATATTTTATGTAAAAAGTCTATTTCTTACAATAGTACATTGAACGTTGGGTTGTAGTTTTGTCTTTATTCTAATTAATGATTTGAGGTACATTAGTACTTCTTTGCTTTAAATGAGTGTAAGTACTATGAGTGCTTTGAGATATTTATTTCTACATAGTCATGTCAAGTGTTTTCTTTATGTTATGTTTTTCAAAGTCTCCAGAGAGAATGAGGACCAAAAGAAGGTCGACATTCTTTGAGAAGGATATTAACAAGGATTTGTTACAGGAGGTATTTAATGCTTTGTAAAGAGAATGATGACTTCAAGTGAGTCGACATTCTATGGTTATAAAAAAGGTAACTAGAGTCCTTTCAAAAACATATTTTATTTGTTTTTCTTTTGTGTAGTCGATTTATGTTTTTGTCTTCTTCTTATATTAAAAAACATTTCTTAAAAGAAGGTAACTAAAGTCTTTTCAAAAACATTTTATATTTGTTTTTCTTTTGTAGCCGATTTTATGTTTTTGTCTTTTTCCTACATTTCTTTTTCATGTTGTCTTTTATATAGTGTAAGGTACAATTATTACATGACAAAATGTCTTTTTCATAAAAGGTTGTAAGAAGGTACAATTATTGGTTTTCAAAAAGGAGCTTTTTGAAACTATCGTATACTTTTATGATATAGTGTTTATGAATGAGTATGTTATATGCAATATGCAAGTTCCTGAAGGTTCTGTTACATATGACTCTAAAGAAGAAAGAAGTCTTCATCTTGAGGTAGCCGATCTCTTCATTTGAACTTTAGGAATGCATGGCTCATCAAGTTTTTTTCTTCAAGGAGTATGATTGCACCATATTTGTACTTGAACAGGAAGTCTCCATCCTTATTGGGTGAGATATCCTTGCATCAAATACTCGTTAGATTCATGGCAAAACATATTCAGTCATAATATAATATTTTTCAAGAGGACATATTATCATATCATATAAAATCAAATGAGACAGTGTATCATATTATGTGACATCAAAACAAAGTTTCTCAACATTCTCCCCCTTTTTGATGATGACAAAATATGCTCCCCCTGTCAAAAAGACATTATGCATAGAAATAATAATATGATAAAAAATTTGAAAAATGTTTTAAAGAGAGTATTTCTCCAATAATGGAGACAGGTTTTCTCCCCCTTTGTCATGGACAAAAAGGAAGGGATCAGAGTAAGAGAGTTATTACAGACCAAATATTACAGTCTAAAAGTAATTACAGATAAAAAAAAATGAGTTTATCTCGAAGGTGGAGGAGGGGAATGTGTTCGGTCGGCACGATTCCGCTTGTGAGTCTGCTGCAACAGGGCTTGATTACGAAGGATACGATCCTGAGAGTGCTCGATATCCATCATAGCAGAAAAGTAATTGAAGGAGGATGTTGGATCTGCTTCATCAGAGTTGGGCATGTGCAGGGACCTTAGATTGAAGGTGGTACCATCGAGGACTTGAGAGGGACGGAGGATGACTTCGTTGTGAAGGGGTACTTTGAAGTATTTGAGAATGGGAGTTATGAAACACCCAAAAAGAAGAGGCTCGAATTTTTTATACCGAATAAAAAGGTCGAAAAGAATGGATGACCAGTTTATCGGAAGAGAAGAAAAGATTGCGTAGATAAGAAGAGAGATTTTTCGAGGAACTAATCCCTGGCGGGGAAGCTTGGGATAGATGTTGTGGAGAAGAATCTGGGCAAGTAGTTGAGCATGAGGTTGGAGATTCCTCATGTGCCACGGAAGTTGGTGCAGAGAAGTATTTTTCGAAGTACCGATCGTTCGATTGGTACTATGGTGTTAAGGTCGGTACCGGTGGAAGGTAGGTTTAGAATTCTACCTAGGTCGGAAGCATCGAAAATCATCAGCTTTCCTCGGACTTTGCTGGTGATTGTGGTTTGTTCATGATCAGTAGAGAAGTTGGTATAAAACAGTCGAACTAGTTCGGGATAATAGGCAGCTGGGGATGAAGATCCTAGTAGAGGTTTGAGTTCAGGGAGATAGGTGTCTAAGTCAAAGAGCATGAAGTCGTCAAAGTTAACCAATTTACCTTCATGAATGGGGCGAGAGCATAGTAAGTTGTAAGTGTAAAACAAGTCTGGATACCTTAGATCTGCTGCGGTAATCACATTGTTGGAGGAGGAAGAGGCCATTGCAAGAGTTTGTAAGAAAAAAAGGACTAAGGAGAGCGAGTTTGAAGTGGGTAATAGTTTGTAGGAGAATTGATAGATACGAGTGAAATTGGTATGGGATGAACCAATCCATTAAATAGAAGAATGAAAATAATTTTGATAGGTTTTGAATGACATTGGAAGTGAGTGATTTTTAGAATTTAGTCAAATAAGGAAATCCGTGAGAAGTAAGTTAAGAGGCTTGTGAATGACAAATCAAATCAAGTTTGGAGGATAGTGTATTATATTTGAGAAGAAGTCAAGGAGGACATGGTTTTGAATTATTCTTTTATATAAGAAAGAATTATCATGTGAGATTTTTATCGAATTGTGAGTTTGTGTCATGTATGGAGTGACTTGATGTGTGATAAATTCAAAAGAGTGAATTTTTCTATGGTTTTTTAAAGATTTTCGAGAGATGAGGTGAAATAATGGCCTAATAAAAACAAATATCCTTTTATAAGATGTTTCTACTTTATGGAGAGTATTCGTGAAGAATGTGTTTGGAATAAGACAAATAGAGATGTGTGAGTGACATAAGATGAAGCTTTTCTTGAGGACAAGTTTTTAATGAATCTTGATTTAAGATATACAATATGAAAAAGGTCATGATTGATAAAGACGATAATTGATTGTACATAGGCTATGATATAGTAGATGATATAGTAAAAATTTACGTGAAATGTAGCAACAAAAAGATTGATGGATAAATAATCAAATTTTTGACCCAAGTTTTTAGAGAAGTATATTGATAGGACAAAGAAAGAGATATATCATTTGAATATGAGGAATATACTATTCTGTTGAAGATCGGCTAGCCTATCGTGAGAGGGAGGAGAGATGATGATGGAAAGAAGAAGATATTTTGATTAGACATAAAGTTGTTTTGAGAGAAACAAAGAGAAACTCGT
Organism: Nuphar pumila; assembly: GCF_984573655.1. NCBI lineage: Eukaryota > Viridiplantae > Streptophyta > Magnoliopsida > Nymphaeales > Nymphaeaceae > Nuphar > Nuphar pumila. The sequence goes on from NC_143261.1 coordinate 43,710,959, forward strand.
GAAGAGAGAGATAGGGAGAGAAAAAGTGAGAAATGATGGCCTACTAAAACAAGAAACAAGTGGGTGTTATTAAAATATAATGCATGGGTTGAAGTGTAGGAGATTGTTATTCGTATGAGGGGTTTTCACAAGAGGACAAAAGGTGATGAAAGGATGTTATGAGATGAGTGATATGAAAGAGTGTCATAATTACTTATATTTAAAGAAGGTAGTACTCATGGGTATGCGTGGAGGAGGATAGGACAAAGTGTGATTATTAATGTGTACTTGAAAGGTGACAAAATGAAAGACATAAAGAATGTGTTGTTATTCATAGAAGTTTTGGTTTGAGGAACAAGGTTTTTGGAGGAATTCGATTGAAGGAGTTCATAGTTTCTTTAGGAAAATAGTAAAGAAGTCAAAGTTATGAATGAAGATTCAAATCGTATGTGTGAGAGAGAGAAAAGTAACTAAAGTAACTATATAGTAAAGAGAAAGTCAAGTTATGAGAAACAATAATTATGAAAGTGATGTAAAAGATGTTGTGACAAGAGGTAGAATGTACTTTGACATGAAGTTTCAACTTTTAAGGCAATTTGTGGTATTCGAGACCCTTAGAAATGATTCTTTTGTAAAAAATAAAAAAATTGTAAAAGGAAGACACGATTATTAAATTTTTAAAGTTCTTTTATTATCCTTATTAAGATGAATTTAGTAAATATTATGAACTCGAGTGAACTCAATATTTTAGTTTTATATATCATTCAATTTACATATACCTAGTTCTCTTCTTATTCTTATAAAATCTTCATTTTTTAAAGGTTTAGTAAAGATGTCTGCTAGTTGTTTATCTGTGGGTATAAATTCTAGTTTAATTATATTATTTAAGACTTGTTCTCTTAGAAAGTGATGTCTAATTTGAATGTGTTTAGTTCGAGAATGTAAAACAGGATTTTTGGAAAGGTTTATAGCACTTGTGTTATCACATAAAATAGTTGTATTTTCGAATTTTAAACCAAAATCTTTCAAAGTTTGTTTCATCCAGATGACTTGTGTACAGGCTAGGCTAGCAGCAATGTATTCGGCTTCAGTAGTTGATAAGGATACACAGTTTTGTTTCTTACTGAACCATGATACTAGTGAGTGCCCTAGCATATGACATGTTCCACTTGTGCTTTTTTTGTCAGATTTACTTCCAGCAAAGTCAGCATCGCTGTATGAGATTAGATCAAATGTAGAGGATTTTGAATAGAATAATCCAAAATCAACTGTGTCTTTTAAATATCTCATTATTCTTTTTACAGCTTTAAGATGTGATTCTTTTGGATTTGCCTGAAATCTAGCACACAAGCAAACACTGAACATAATATCTGGACGGCTAGCAGTTAAATAAAGAAGTGATCCTATCATACCTCGGTATACCTTTGTATCAACAGACTTACCATTTTCATCTTTGTCCAACACAGTAGTAGTGCTCATAGGAGTGGATTTTGAAGCAGTTGAGTTCATGTTGAACCTCTTCAGAAGTTCACGAGCATACTTAGATTGATTGATGAAAACTCCATCCTTGGTTTGCTTAATATGCAGTCCAAGAAAGTAGGTGAGTTCTCCCATCATGCTCATTTCAAATTCTTTCTGCATGGACTTAGAAAATTCTTCACAAAGAGTGCTGTTAGAAGATCCAAAGATGATGTCGTCGATATATATTTGAACAATTAGGGTATGATTATTCACTACTTTAACAAACAATGTAGAATCTGCTTTGCCAACAGAAAAACCAGTTTTTAAAAGAAAGGTTCTAAGTCTATCATACCAAGCACGAGGTGCTTGTTTTAAACCATATAATGCACGTTTGAGTTTAAAAACATGATCTGGGTATTGTTCATTTTCAAATCCTGGAGGTTGTTTTACATAAACTTCTTCATTTATAAAACCATTTAAGAAAGCACTTTTAACATCCATTTGATATAATTTGAAATCCATATAGCTTGCATATGCTAAAAACATTCTAATAGATTCAAGTCTAGCAACAGGAGCAAATATTTCATCAAAATCAATACCTTCCTCCTGGTTGTATCCTTGAGCTACTAGTCTGGCCTTGTTTCTTATAACATTACCTGTTTCGTCTAGCTTGTTTCTAAAGATCCATCTTGTCCCAATGATTGGATGATCCTTTGGTCTAGGTACAAGATCCCAAACATCATTTCTTTGGAATTGATTCAGTTCTTCAGTCATGGCTAGCATCCAGAACTCATCAATGATGGCTTCATCAATCTTCTTTGGTTCAAGATGAGAAATGAATGTCATGTTTGCAATCCGTTCTAGCTGAGCTCTAGTTTGAACCCCCTTTGTTAGTTCTCCCAAAATCTGCTTTTGAGGATGATCTTTGATATCGACAAATGTTCTTTGATGATCATCTTCATTAGACTTAGCTGTGTTATCTAAAAATAAATTTGTACTTTCAACATCATCATCATTAGTTTGCTCATGAACAGATTGATCAATAGATTCACAAAAACTAACATGCATAGATTCTTCAATAGTATTATGACTCTTATTGAAAACTCTATATGCTTTACTATGACTCGAATATCCTAAGAATATGCCTTCAACAGATTTAGCATCAAACTTATCCAGGCTATCTTTTGTGTTTAGGATAAAGCATTTACATCCAAAGACTTTGAAATAGTCTATTCTTGGAGTTCTGTCATAGAATAGTTCATAGGGAGTTTTATTTAATAAGAGTCTAATGAGAACTCTATTTGTTATGTAGCATGCAGTATTAACAGCTTCTGCCCAAAATGATTTAGCAAGATTATTGTGTTGGAGCATAGTCCTGACAGATTCCTGAAGGGTTCTATTCTTTCTTTCTACTACACCATTTAGAGGTGCAGCTCTAGGAAAGGCAAAGTTATGAGAAATACCTTGCAAGTTACAAAATTTTTCAAAAAGTTCATTTTCAAATTCTCCTCCATGGTCACTACGGATTTTAACAATAGAACAAGATTTTTCGTTTTGTAATTTTTTGCATAAGATTTCAAATTGACAAAACGTGTCACTTTTGTTTTTCAAAAATATTACCCAAGTAAATCTTGAGTAGTCATCTACAATAACAAAAACGTATTTATTTGTGATTATGACTAGCTACTCTAGAAGGACCAAAAAGATCCAGGTGGAGAAGCTCTAAAGGTCTTTTACTTGAAATGATATTTTTTGATTTGAAAGATGATTTTGATAATTTTCCTAATTGACATGCATCACAAAAGTAATCCTTTTTAAAAGAAATTTTGGGTAACCCACGTACTAACTTATTTTTAGCTAATTTAGACATGTATTTAGAATTTACATGACCCATTCTCAAGTGTCATAAATGTTGAGAGTCATTATTAGCTATAAGACAATGTTCTGTGATGTTTTCTAGGTATAGTTCATATATATTATTCTTTCTTATACCTTTTAAGATGATGTTTTCATTGGTGTCTGCTATGAGGCATGCATCATGATTAAAGCTAACATTATAACCTGTGTCACACATTTGACTGATACTTAGTAGGTTATGTTTTAAGCCTTTAACAAGGAGAACGTCTTTGATAAGAGGTTTATCTATGTTACCAATATTTCCAATACCAATTATCAAACCTTTGTTGTTATCTCCAAAGGTGACGGTTCCTCCTTCTTTATGATGAAGAACAACAAAAAGGTCTGGATGTCCTGTCATGTGCTTTGAACATCCACTATCTAGTATCCATCTGTTCTTCTTCTTTGGAGCCTGCAAAACATTAAGTAAATCTCCTTTTTGGTACCCAATCGGGTTCTTTTTTGTTAGACTTTGGAACCCATATCCATTTGGATTTGGGTTTGTCTATATCTTTAGAGGAGTTAAAAAGATTATCATTATAACACTCCTTATTTGGTTTAGATGAACTTTTCACAAACGTGGACTTTTGATTCATACAAGAAGGCTTTTTGAAATGAGAGTAGCCAATACCATTCTTGTAAAAACAGACCTTCTGAGAGGATAAGAGTTTATCCAAGTTCTCTTTACCTTTAGTAAACATGAAAACCGTTTTCATGAGGTTCTCAGTTTTACTTTTCAGTTCTGAAATTTCTACTTGCAGATTTTTAGTTTTAGAGCTAGTAGAAGAAATTTCAGACATAAGCATAAGATTTTCCTTTTTCAACTCAGAATTTTCACTGCTGAGTTTTTCATTCTCTTGGGAAAGCTTTAGATTTTCAGATTTTAAATCTTTATTTTTGAGGCTCAATTTTCTAGATTCTTCAAATAGTTCTTGAAAAGCATCTAGAAGTTCTTCAAAGGAAAAATCAGAGATTTCACTTACCGAACTTTCGTTTGCCATGAAACACATATTTGCAGTTTCGACTTCATCATCACTTGACTCTTCACTAGTGGATGGTTTTGTATCATCCCATTGAGCATGCAGAGCCTTTTTCTTGAAGAACCTCTTCTTTGGTTCCTCAGTCTTGGACTTTCTTTTGAGAAGGGGACAGTCACGTCTTAAGTGGCCTGGCTTATTACACTGAAAGCACATGGGATCTTCTTTAGGATCTTTTCTTTCCTTGTGCCTGTTTGGAAGTCGGTTCCTTCTCATGAAGCTCTGGATTTTTCTGGTAAGAAGCGCAATTTCTGATTCTTTATCTGAGTCTTCATTCTCAGATAGGGCTGGGAAAGCTAGAGTTTTCTTTACTGGTTGCTCTTCTTCCCTTCTTTCTTTCATGTGGACTTCATAGGCCATAAGATTGCCTATTAAGTTGTCCAAAGTAAGCTTAGATAAATCTTGAGCTTCTTCAATAGCAGTAGTCTTTTTCTCCCAATCAGTTGTGAGAGATCTCAAGATTTTCTTCACCTTTTCAGTCTGAGATTATGTTACACCCAGAGATTTCAGATCGTTGGTGATGTTGGTGAATCTGGTAAACATCTCTGTAATGGGTTCATCTTTGTTCATTTTGAACAATTCATATTTTCTAACAAGAGATAAAATTTTGGCTTCTTTCACTTTGTTGTTTCCTTCATGAATAACTTTCAAAGAATGCCAAATATCATATGCAGATTCACATATAGATATTCTTTTGAATTCATTTTGATCAATGGCACAATATAAGGCATTCATAGCCTTTGCATTTAGGTTTGTCATTTTCTTTTCTTCATCAGACCATAAGCTATAGTCTGCGGATGGAGATGTGTATGGATGCTCAACAATTTTCCATACAGCAAAATCTATGGATTTGAGAAATATAGCCATTCTGCACTTCCAGTATCCATAGTTGGAGCCATTGAAGAAAGGTGGACGAGATGCGTGTTGACCTTCAATATCACGAGCATAGGAAGTAGATGCCATTCGTGCTGGAAGACTTGTTACGTCGAAACCAGCAAACCTGCTCTGATACCAAATGAAATTCCACTAGAGGGGGGGTGAATAGTGAAATATGATAAAGATCGATAAAATAAAATAATTGAGCAATAAGTCACAACACATAAAACACAGAATTTATACTGGTTCGGTCAGTATCCAGACCTACATCCAGTCCCCAAGCAAACCACTTGAGCTTTCCACTATAACATCCGAGTCACCGGATAAATAGTACAACACCCTCTTCCTAAGAGGTCTTCTTCTCTCAACAGAGAAGGGGCACACCCTCTTCCACAGAGGTCTTCTTCTCTCAACAGAGAAGGACAACACCCTCTTTCACAGAGGTCTTCTTCTCTCAACAGAGAAGGGCAACACCCTCTTTCACAGAGGTCTACTTCTTTCAACAAAGAAGGAATACAGTGAATAACAGAGTTACAATACTTCCTATAGAACCTTCAGAATGATATGAATACACGAATGAAGGATTCTCAGAATGTTCTGTTTGTCACTCAGAGGATACTCTTTGTCAAAGAGCTGGACTTGACTTTTTCTCTTTTCTTTCTTTTCTTTTTCTCTTTCTTTTTCAAGGCTCTCTTTTCAAATATCGAATAGGAACTTTTCTCTTTGTAAGCTCACACGTCTATTCCATTCCATGTCTGAATAGTTTATTTGAGTGTGTTTATATAGCTTTTAAAAAGTAGTCGTTACATTTTGAAATTGTAACTTTTTGAAATGTGAAATGTTATGTCATTTCAAAAATATCTTTTAGAGAAGTTCGAGAATGCCTTTTTCCATAAAAGTGAAATAGAGGGTACACTAGTCGTTGTAATATTTTAGGTAATACATATTTTATGTAAAAAGTCTATTTCTTACAATAGTACATTGAACGTTGGGTTGTAGTTTTGTCTTTATTTTAATTAATGATTTGAGGTACATTAGTACTTCTTTGCTTTAAATGAGTGTAAGTACTATGAGTGCTTTGAGATATTTATTTCTACATAGTCATGTCAAGTGTTTTCTTTATGTTATGTTTTTCAAAGTCTCCAGAGAGAATGAGGACCAAAAGAAGGTCGACATTCTTTGAGAAGGATATTAACAAGGATTTGTTACAGGAGGTATTTAATGCTTTATAAAGAGAATGATGACTTCAAGTGAGTCGACATTCTATGGTTATAAAAAAGGTAACTAGAGTCCTTTCAAAAACATATTTTATTTGTTTTTCTTTTGTGTAGTCGATTTATGTTTTTGTCTTCTTCTTATATTAAAAAACATTTCTTAAAAGAAGGTAACTAAAGTCTTTTCAAAAACATTTTATATTTGTTTTCCTTTTGTAGCCGATTTTATGTTTTTGTCTTTTTCCTACATTTCTTTTTCATGTTGTCTTGTATATAGTGTAAGGTACAATTATTACATGACAAAATATCTTTTTCATAAAAGGTTGTAAGAAGGTACAATTATTGGTTTTCAAAAAGGAGCTTTTTGAAACTATCGTATACTTTTATGATATAGTGTTTATGAATGAGTATGTTATATGCAATATGCAAGTTCCTGAAGGTTCTGTTACATATGACTCTAAAGAAGAAAGAAGTCTTCATCTTGAGGTAGCCGATCTCTTCATTTGAACTTTAGGAATGCATGGCTCATCAAGTTTTTTTTCTTCAAGGAGTATGATTGCACCATATTTGTACTTGAACAGGAAGTCTCCATCCTTATTGGGTGAGATATCCTTGCATCAAATACTCATTAGATTCATGGCAAAACATATTCAGTCATAATATAACATTTTTCAAGAGGACATATTATCATATCATATAAAATCAAATGAGACAGTGTATCATATTATGTGACATCAAAACAGAGTTTCTCAACAAACCTGAGCGGGAAAAAGAAGGAAAAGGGAATACCTCATGGGAAAAGAGGCATCGGGCTTATCCCTTAACCTGAAAGGGTAAATTGAAATAAGTTTTGACAAGAAAATTAATAAAATCAGTGAAGAATAAATAAAATTGACGAAATCGATAAAGATGAATGAAAATTAATAAGATTAATAAAATTGACAAATGAAAAAGAGTTGATTAAGAAAAAGAATTTGTTTGATCCTGCCTGCATGTAGGATCTTTAAAGTGAGATAAGAATGTTTATGAGAAAGACAAGTGAGGAGTCATTTTTGGGAAGAAGATTAACTGCAAGAAGAATGATCAGCGCGAGATCTGATCTTTTAAATCAAACATGAGAGATCATCATGATGGTCAATTTTTGAAGGCAATGGTTTGAAAACCCACTTTTGAAAAAGAAGATCAATATCGGATTTGATTTTTGAAAATAATAGTCCGAAACTGATAATAAGATCAATACAAGGGTTGATTTTCAAATATAATGATTTGAAACCCATTTTGGAAGATAAGACCAACACAAAGGTTGATCTTTGAATATAATGTTTCGAAACCAATCTTGGAAGATAGGATCAACACGAGGTTTGAATTTTTAATGCAATAGTTCGAAAACTTATTTTTGAAAATATGATCAACATGAGGGTTGATTTCTCAATGTAATGGCTCGATACCTATTTTCGATAACATTATCAACACGAGGGTTGATCTTTGACAAAGGTTGGACCAAAGAATATTTGAACTCTTTGGTTATTATAACAAAGACTTTTTAAAGTTTCATGATTTTCAAAAAAAAACCCTCATAGGTAATATCATTTCTCTTATGAATGATGTCAGGATTGTCCCACAAAGGAATAGGAATCTGATGGCAAAAAAGTATTTTGGAGCGTAAATGCAATTTTAACAAAAAAATGTGCTTCAATATGGCGAAAGAAATAAGAATTGAACAAAAAATAGGAAGAAAATTGTCATTTCATTGATAAATAATGACTGAAAACAAAACTTGGATATTTACAAGTGATAAAAAGAGATCACAGAAGACTGGGGCTGACTTGCCCCTACAAGATGGCTACTAATAAAAGGAGAAAAACAAAGAAACTTCAACATCATTTGGAGTGGTCCGGGAAAGGCTTGGTTAGGACAGCGGGCTGCTCTTCTTCTTCATCCTCTATCAGAAGATTTTTATCAATGCAATCCTGGATGATGTTCTTTAGGACGAAGCAGTGCTCGGTGTCGTGCCCCACTGCTCGGTGGAACTTGCAAAACTTGTCCTTCCATTTTCCCAGGGAGACCGGAGGATCAACAACTCTCGGAAGTTTAATCATATCTTTACTCAACATATACTCCAAAACTTGTTCGAGGGACTGTTCCAGAGCAGTGAATTGGCGGTCTGTGATCATCGCAAAAAATTTTTCTCTCCCGTCGGTTTCTCTCTCTTCCTTCTCTTTTCCTTTTCTAACCTCTATTCTCCTCCTTTTTGAAGGGAGTGGAATAAAAGAAAGAAAAGAAAGAGAGAAGAGAAAAGAAAGAAAGAAAGAGAGAAGAGGAACTATTTTGCGCGGTTTTCACTTGACCTTGATTTGAAAAGAATTTAGAAATTTAACTCGCCTCCGTTTTGAAAATATTTGCGGGAAAAGGGGAGACGGGATTCGCTCGTCGGTACGAGGTTCGACCGTTCCTGGCGCCTTTACCAGGGGTAATCGAACCAAGGATCGAATCTATGCCTTTTTGCTTTGCCTAAATATAATCTAAGAATTTATCCTAAAAGATCTAAATGCATAAAGAATCATGCTTGTGCAATGCAAGAATGTATGCTTCTTTTGAAAGATGTTTTGAAAATTTCCAAGTGATTCTGAGATGAACTTGGTAAATGGAGTGAAGAAATGGTTTTTGAATGGTAGAATCTAACTTAGAACTTGGGGTAGATTAGGAGAGACATTTGTAGTTCTAAGTCTTTGAAATAATCAGAGCCTTTGTGTAACGCCCCGGGGTTTTAAAACCTTTAAAAATGCAGATTTTTTTTTTTTTTTTAAACAGCGGAAATAATTTTTGATTTTCGGTTTCCTAAACCTCAGGCACGTCACATTCCAATTAACAACAAAAACAACAATAATTTATATCAACATTACATACATAGTCTTTTCACAAGGTTCAAAAATGAAAACATTTAGGATTAAATTTAAAATAAATCCTAAATTAATCTCAAGATCTTGGGAATCTGGATTCTTCGATGCCACACTTGTCCAACATCCATTGTAAGATTTCCTATTCCATATTTGAACCTGAAATCCCCATAAAACAGGGTTAGACTTATGATAGCCAAGTAAGTCATTAATCAAAACCATACAATTCAAATATTAAGCATGATTTCAATAATTTACAAATCAAAATGCATTTATTCAAGAACAATTATGCAAAATAAGGCAATTAAAAACAATTTAAAATAATGCATAATCTCAGATCAAATTCTGTGAAAGAAAGAGGTCATTGTTTCGATATTAACGCCCTCCTGGTACGGTGGAGAGTACTCCGATCTCAAACTAAGTATTCCGGGGGTATATTATTCTATTGTGGATTACCCGGATACCTGAGTGAAACGGGCTCCCAAGTGAGCGGTCAACGACCGGGAAGATTCTCAGCAATGGCGAGCAAACAAGGAGAGTTGGATGCATCCACTGGCATGCGGCAGCCTTGAGACCCGTTGTCTCGACCTCCTCAACCCGAGTGACAGGAGGTCCAGGGAATCTATCGCTCCCAACAATTATCATCTTCACAATGTCACTCCTGGTTGTACCACTACCCCTTCCAGGGTAGGCTAAACCTAGATGGGCTTGAAGGATTCTTTTATAGGACTTTTCATCTTTTAAAAAAAACTAGGCTCAATAGCCAAATCATTCCTTTCAAATAAACACGGTTCATATGTATCCAGCCCATCCAGAATTTTGCTCTATCATAACGAGCATTCGCCTGTGAAGGCGAGAATTAAGTTTGTGTAGACATGACTCATGCAACAATAAAATCTTTCAAAAATCAACATGCTATACAAAATTCTTCTATTTATCAATATCATCAATGTCTTAACCATAGTATTCGATTTAAAATCATAAGATTTGAAATTGAAATATGCAGATATTGAAATATGCATTTGATCATAAATCAAATTTAGATAATCATGCATGAATCAAAAACATGAATCAAAAGCATGTCTAATATAAAATTATAAGATTTTGATAGAATAACTTACTTGGATTTCGATAGGATAAAGCGCTCGTGCTTTGATTTAATCTGATAGAATTCATTATATTAGTTAATATTTTTATATCAAATTTTGAGTAGTATTTGCCCTATGATTTAAAGAAGTATCTTTTGAAGAAATTATTAAAAATCAAAAAAAAATTTATTTGTAATTGACTTTAAAACTTTTATAAGAATTTTCACAGAGTTTCCTCTGTAATAACTCAAATATTTGAAAAAAGGTTTGAACTTGAATTCGAGTTGTAAGAATTCGAACATGACTTTGCGTCACAAATATTTTTATAAAGGTTTTTCAAAAAATTGGATTTAAATATTTAAAAGGATTTTTGAAAAATTTTAACAAAATTTCTTTTATAAAAATCAATTTTTTTCTGAAATAATTATAAAAATTTTGATATATCTTCTACTAAAAATTTCTAAACTATCTGAAAAGCTTTTGCCAAAATTCTGATTAAAATAATTAATCTTTAGAAATTATTTAAAAATTTGGTCAGAATTACTGCTATACTAATTCTACTTTTTTCAAAAATCTTTAAATCATTTTGACAGAACTCCTGCTATAAAAACTTAATTTTTCAAAAGTCTTTTATAAAATTTTGCCAGAACTACTGCTAAAGTAGTTTGGAATACTTAAAAATATTTAGAAAAATTTGAACAGAACTTCCCTTGCGTAGAGGCTGGGTTGGATTAAATTTTGACAAAATTGTCAAAATTTAAATCCACACAAAGTAGAATTGGGGTTTAGAAGGAGAATTTGAATTCAGAAGATGGTTCTTGAATACTAACCTTGTTTAGTTGATTTGAGCAGCGCTTCCGCTATCCAAATCTGACTTTTCTGCTAAGTTTAGCAGAACTCCTGCAGGTAGTGCTTCTGAGGCTGTTTCTGATCTGACGGAGCTTCTTGCAGAAGAACGGACTTTGCTAAAAGAAAGAGGAAAAGGGCTAGAAGAGGTTTCTCAGAAAAAATCTGAGATTCTACGGAGGTTTTGGTTTAAAAGTTAGAGAGAGAAAATCAAAGGTAGAGAGAGAAAGTAGGAGAGAGAGAGCTTAGAGAGAGAAGGGAGGGTTTTGAACTTGAGTAGAGAGAGAGGGGGTGAGGGGTATTTATAGGAGAGAGAAGGGAGGTCGCCCCCCCCCTTGTGGGGCCCACTTTGGTGACATTTGTCACCAAAGTAATTAAAAAATTAATTTTTGAATGACACTTGTCATTCTTCTGACAAGTGTCAAAGAGAGAGAGAGGCTTAGTGTCACCTCCTCACTGAGGAGTGACACTTGTCCTCCCATGGTTTTGGAAAACCATGGCCTGTCCATGGTTTTGGGCCAGTGGTTTTTCTAAAACCATGGTCTGAGATTAAAATATTATAAATTAATATATTTTATTCAATTTGCTACTTTTTAATACCCAAGTTAACCTTGGCTCAATTCCATCTTTCAGAAATGCCATAGGAGATTTAGAATTACTTGAATGTCCTTCTGTAGTTCAATAAATTACATAGCCTGCCATTGAAAATGGTAAATTACCATTTTCGTCCCTGACAATTTTATTAATTCCCTGAAAATATCCTAAAAGAAAGATTACTATTTTGACCTTATATAGTTGGGTATTTTACCGAAAAATGCCACTGAATTGGCAAATTACTAAGCTACCCTTTGACAATTTGATTAATGACTAGAATGTCCCTGAATTCTGATTTTTGAACAAGCCTCAACAAAATTTTATCAGGATTTTAAATATATATTCAGATCTTTACTTTGAACAATACTAACCATAAAATACTATAATTCACATTCAGAATAAATAAAAATTAAAACTTGAATTTTCTTCAGAATTTATAAATCATTAAAAATTTTGGGTATTACACTTTGGGAAGATAAATCTTTGAAAAGAATGATTTGAAGCTGAGATAAAAGAAAAAGAAAGAAAATTTCAAAGTCAGAAATGGACTTTGAATTTTAAATTTTGAACTTGAATTTAGGAGGGATAAATCTGTGGAAAGAGAAATTTAGAATTGAGATTTTCAAAGTCAGGATAGACATTGAATTTAGAATCGATTTTCAATGATCGATTTTGAATTTTATATCAAAATAGGAGTTTTTGAATTTTTAGACTTGAGAAGGAAATTTGAAATTGGCTTTGAGAATTGGAGATGAGTTTAGATTTGAAATGGAATTTTGATCTGATATCTGAGATGCAACTGAGATTTGAGATTCGAGATAGGATTGGATCCGAGTTCTGGAGCTTTAAGTGGGATTGGATCCGAAGTCTAAGATCAAAAGTTGAATTCTGGATCCTAAATGGAATTGAATCAGAAGTCTAAGATCCAAAAGTTGAATTCTGGATCCTAAATGCAATTGGATCCGAGATCTGAGATCTAAAGGTGGAACTGGATTCTGGATCCTAAAATAGAATTGGATCTTGAGTCTGAGATCCAAAGTGGACTTGGATTCTGGATCCTAAGATGGATTTTGGATCTGAAGTCTGAGATCCAATGTAGAATTAGATTTTGGATCCTAGAATGGAAAATTGGATCTGGAGTCTAAGATCCAATGTAGAGTTGGACTCTGGATCCTATAATGGAAAATTGGATCTGGAGTCTGAGATCCAATATGAGTGTTGAATTTTGGATCTTAAAATGGATTTAGAGTTAAATTCAGAAGAGGAATCAAGAATTTCTAAGTCTGATTTGAATTTGGGAAAAGGAATTTTAGACAATTGAATTTTGAATATACAGATGAATCCCAAAGTCAATTTAGACCTGGGATTTGAAGCTTGAAATGAATCAAGAATCTCAAAGTTAAATTGAACTCTGAGTTTGATTGGAACTTTTGAAAATGAATTTGAAATTTCAAAGTAAAATTGAACTTTGAAAACGAATTCGAATTGGAAATTTTGAATATGAAACGAATTTGAAATCTCAAAGTTAAATTGGACTCTGAGATGGAAAATGAAATAGAATTGAAAAAAAGATGAATAGGATTGAAGATTGATTGAAGAAGATATTTACATCATTTGGAGTTTTGAAAAAGTAATTTTGAAAATATGATGCAGTTCTATCCTAAATGATGAATGAATTAAAAGAATTTTGAAATTGGATTTTGAAAAGCTATTTCATTCTTTGGATGAATTAAAATAAGATTGAAGATATAATACATCCTTGACTATGGTCATTGAATGTATTATATAATAATCTATATTTAACTTCAGGTGAAGAATAAAACACATTTGGTGCTTTTATAGAATTCAAAATGAAATTAACTCTCAATATACCCTGACTATGGCCATTGGTATATGTTTTGAATTAATTGTAAGTTAAATTCTAATAAAAGAAGAAGATATTTAAGGAAAATATGATGAATTTTTAAAATGGGTCCAGTGTGGATCCAGTGTTATTTCGTAAAAGATGAAAATCCTAAGTTTTGTTTACATCCTGACTATGGCCATTGATGTAAATCATCAACTTAGGATTAATTACCTCTTATGAAATGGTGCACGTGCCATTCGTGTTTCACCATTTGTGAGAATTTGAGAAATAAAGGAAAAGATGCATGGAAACAAGTAATTCATGGTATTTTACAATGCTCATTCATCCTAATCTAAGACTGAAAATGTAAATCCTCATTTAAGATCTAATTTTTACAACATATAAAGTTGAATTCACAACCCCAAGTAATATTTTCCACATATTCCCTACAAAAATGAGTTAGCCTGATCACAGAAGAAAATACTTCCTTGAAGGCAAAATTGCATGTGATTGTACCAATCCTAATGCAAGATGCTATGCTCATACTGAATGAGAAGGTGTGATCATCGCAAAATTTTTCCTCTCTTGTGGTTTCTCTCTCTTCCTTCTCTTTTCCTTTTCTAACCTCTATTCTCCTCCTTTTTGAAGGGAGAAGAATAAAAGAAAGAAAAGAGAAAGAGAAGAGAAAAGAAAGAAAGAAAGAGGGAAGATGAACTATTTTGCGTAGTCTCACTTGACCTTTATTTGAAAACATTTAGAAAATTACTCGCCTCCGTTTTGAAAATTTGTGGGAAAATGGAGAGACGGGATTCGCTCGTCGGTACGAGGTTCCACCGTTCCTGGCGCCTTTACCAGGGGTAATCGAACCAAGAATCGAATCTATGCCTTTTGCTTTTGCCTAAATATAATCTAAGAATTTATTCTAACTCTAAATGCACAAAGAATCATTGCTTGTGCAATGCAAGGATGTATGCTCTTTTCGAAAATTGATTTGGAAATTTCCAAGTATTCTGAGATGAACTTGATAATGGAGTGAAGAAATGATTGAATTTTAACTTTAGAACTTGAGATAGATGAGAGAAATTCTAAGTCTTTGAAGTAAATCAGAGTTGGAAGAATAAATCTCGATTTTGGAGAAAGAATGATTTGAAGCTTCGAAATGAAAGGAAATGAAGTTTCAAAGTCAGAAATGGACTTTGAATTTAATCATGGATTTAGGTGAAGAAGATGAATTTTTGGAAGTGATATTGAATTTTAGAATGGATCTGAGAAAAATCAAATGGTATTTAAAATAGAAAATGGATTTAGAGAGTTCAAATGAGATCTGAAAATGGACTTGGATTTGAAATCTAGATTTTGAAATGGAATTGGATCCTTAAAATGGATTTAAGATCTGAGATTTGAGGTCCGATGTAAAATTGGATTCTGGATCATAAGATGGATTTGGATCTGAAGTCTGCGATCCAAAGTAGAATTTGAGTTTGGACCCTAAAGTGGATTTGGACCTGAAGTCTGAGATCCAAAAGGTGGAATCGGGTTCTGGATCCTAAGATGGAATTGGATCTGAAGTCTGTGATCCAACGCAGAGTTGGATTCTAGATCCTAGAATGGAGTGGATCTGAAATCTGAGATCCAAATGTAGAGTTGGGCTCTGGATCTTAAGATGGATTTGGATCTGAAGTCTGAGATCCAATGTGAAATTGAATTCTGGATCCTATAAGGAAATTGGATCTGAAGTCTAAGATCAAATATGAGTGTTGAATCCTGGATCCAAAAAATGGATTTGGAGTTAAATTCAGAAGATGAATCAAGGACTTCCAAGTTTAATTTGAACTTGGAAAATGAATTTTAGAAATTGAATCTTGAATATACAAATGAATTTCAAAGTTGAATTGGATTTTAAATTTAAGATAGAATTTGGAATTTGAAATACAAGATGATTCTGAAGTTTCAAAGTCAAATGGGACTTTGAAATTGAATTCTTGAATCCTTTTGAGAAATAGAATTGAATTTGAATTTATAAATAGGATTTGATCTGAGAAAGGAAAGAATTACTTGGATTTTATGAAAAAGAATTTAGAAATATGATGCAAATCTATCTAAATGATGAATGAATTTAAATTTTTTATTTTGAATTTTTGAAAAGCTATTCCATTCTTTAAATGAATTAAAAATAAGATTGAAAATATAATACATCCTTGACTATGGTCATTGAATGTATTATATAATAATCTATATTTAAATTCAGGTGAAGAATGAAACACATTTGGTGCTTTTATAGAATTTAAAATGAAATTAACTCTCAATATACCCTGACTATGGCCATTGGTATATATTTTGAGTTAATTTTAAGTTAAATTCTGATAAAAGGAGAAAAATATTTAAGGAAAATATGATGCATTTTGAAAACGGATCCAGTGTGGATCTAGTGTTATTTCGTAAAAGATAAAAATACTGAGTTTTGTCCACACCCTGACTATGGCCATTGATATGGATCATCAACTTAGTATTAATTTACCTCTTACGAAATGGTGCACGTGCCATTCATGTTCCCATTTGTGAGATTTTGGAAAATAAAAGAGGAAAATGATATGAAACAAGTGATTCTAGAGGATATACATGCTCATACATTCTATTCTAATGCAAGAAATGTAAATTATCATTATAATCTAGCTATTACATCATCTAATTGGAATGTACATTAATCTCAAAAGGGAAATAACACTCTTTATATACTTCCTGCAAAAATCAGAGTTAGTGCAAAACAAGGTTGCCAATATGAGGCAAAATCTGGATATTATGCTCATGTTGAATAGGAAATACATAAAGACATCCATCTAAAATGTATACAGGGACACATTAACTGAAGATGAAGGTGAACCGAGAAGTAAAGATGAGGGTGTAGAGGCAATGAGAATCACTACTCAAGAATAAGCAAAGATGTGGTAAAACTCAGATGTAAGAAATAGTTAAACTTAGTTGTAAGACTTAGATATAAAACTCAAATGTAAAACAGTAACAACAACACACTACCTAACACCCTCAGTTACTGCTAATCATACCCTAACTGTCAACATACTAACATAGTATACTAATATATACTAACTGCTAATGCGTATACACTGCTAACAAATACAATACCAACACCCTTTGTTAACTTTCAACAATATAGACTATTAACTGCTAATGTTAACACCTATTCACTGCTAATCATGACTTCCACTAATTGCCTTAACCACACCCCTACTGCTAGCCTAATTGCAGACACTATAACACACTGTCTTGACACAAACAATACCAACACTTTGTGTTAACACAAAACATGCTAACAAATGCTAATACCCATACTATAACACAGACTTACTATCTAACATACTGCTAATACACTGACTTTTGCTACCAATGCTGAATATTCAGTTTTTGCTTGCACTATACATATTACACCCTATCAGCATCATGCTGAAAATACAATTATTAACCACACACATTTACAAAGACTGACACACAATACTAACAATATATACTACGCAGATTGATCGCCTTGTACAATGCTAACACACTCTACTGACACAGATTCATTAATGCTAACACATATAACTGCTAACGCACATACTGACTGTCAAAGACTAAACACATTCTACACTAACATTCAATACTTAGCACTAACCCACTTAATATTCAGTTATGGCAGTCAAATTCTACTTCCAAACTCAGAGGTAACGCAGTAAAGCTCATATGTAAGGAGAAAAAAAAAATCAGATGTAAAACACAAATGTAATACACATTAAAATCTACTGCAAAACTCAGATGTAATAATACCCAATGATAGCTGGCTGTGAATGCAAAATGTGCCCTGTTGGAGAATCAATTATCAGATTTATTTCTAGAGGGCTATGAACGTTGATGGTGTTCAGGGGATGTAATGAAATGGGATGATGTACATGAGTGTTACTATGAGGGTAGCAGTGAGTTGGGAAAGTAGGTGGGTGATGTGGGGTGACTACAACACAGTGGGTGCAAGAAGTGGAGAGTGGGAAAGTGCAACAATGTGGCTGTAGTGTGATTACAGGGAATGTGAATGGTAATAGGTGTAAATATTGTGATTTGTAATATACACATGTGGAGTATGCAACTAATCTATAATCCCAGCCTTTACGTTGCCCACCTGAATCAATTGTAATGTGAATTTTTGAGCCTTTTGTTGCACATCAAAACACCTAGCAGTGTTTTTGAAAAAGAAGCTATAATCCACTCTCAGTGAAGAATTTGTGCATACTGCAAATCAAAGTTTATTTACGGATTGTTGACAATATGCAACAACCGCCATTCGAATTTTCGATTCCACCTCAAGGCAGCAAATTAATGTATTGCTTTCAATCACAACAATCAGTGGATCATGGATGTGATGTCGCTAATTGAGTGGAGGTAGAAGGTGCCTTATGAGTATTTCCCTCAATACTGACACTGTAGGCTTTGGATGACACAAAGATCGATATCCTCCAGTGAAACTCCAACAAATTGAATCCCCCATATTCTCGCAATATTCATCATGTATGTGAAAAGGGATAAAGCCAGATATTCTAAGAAGACTAAAGATTGGAAGAATCATTTTCAAAGTTAGATGTTAGCAAAAAAAAAAAAAAATGATGTACATGTGATATAGGACATGCTATTTGAGGGGCAATAAATGCAAACAATGCAAAATAATTAGAAATGAAATTATTGGAAAATGAGCTGAAGTGGATATATACAGATGGCCAGGGGCTTCCATGATAAAAATAAAAATAAAAATTATAGATCCGTTACAGAATGAAAGTCAAGGAATCCATGTCTTCCATTGAAAACTCAGAGAGGAAGCTCACTTTTAAATCCATCTTTTTAATCAACTGGTTGTTTCTGGACTATTCAGGTGTCAAAGATTTACTTAACGAATCACTTTCTTTCCCCAGCGCCTTACCCATCATCCCAGGTTCTAAATTTTTTTTTTTGTTTGATATTAACAGGACATACTCTTTTGAACATGCTGAAATCACCAAGACCGCAATCTGTACAGGCTAAAAATAAAAATAAAAATTCTTACGGAACCATCTTTCCCCAAATTGAAATGTATAATCAAACTACCACAAACTTGGATGTATCATTGTTACCACAAGGGAATCTAGAGAATGTAACGTTGTTGATATAGATGTATTTTACAGAGGATGTGGATTGAGTGGTTGAGAGGATGATTATTGGTGGGGCACACTGATGTATAGTAACATCAGGGTGCCACCAATGTGCATGGTAGAGCGAGGACAATGGGGGTTAGCGTTGTAGGTGAGACGATATAGTAAAGACATAGGAAGGTGAAGTGCCATTGTGGCAGGTGGAGGAGCGACAGGTGTAAAACAATGCTTAGCAATCAGAAGTGGGAATCAGGTTTCTGAAGGTGCTGAGGAGATAATGAGACGTGCTTTTCAACAAGAGCAACAAGCAAAAAAAAAGACCAGGGAGGGTATCATTGGCGCTATTAATGCAGCAAATGATTTTGGTGGCTGTAATGTGCGAGGACGTGAAGTGGATCAAGCAAATAGGCTTGCTGAAATGAAATTTTATATTCCACACGCAGATGGTTAGTGGGGTGGATCAAATTATCGTGTGCTTGTGTGTGGAATTGAAATCTCAAAGCAATGCTCCTGGAAGACACATAATACAGGAAAGCACACCTAACTTGATAGATGGGGATATTGAAACAGATGAATGCAAGAATGGTCGAGTGTAACAGAGCAAAACACAGTTTAAATAAATAAAATACAGTAAATGGCGATGAATAAAATAAAATTTGCTGATGTTAAGACAGAAAATCAGATGCTGAAATACAATAAAAGGAGAAGAAACAGGAAATCAGACACAAAGGAAAATCACAATCAACAGAAAAATGAAAATGGAGAAACTAAAATCAAAATACCAGTCGATTATCAAGATAGAACCATGAATCTGATATCCACGACAAGTTGAAATGACAAGAGAAAGTAAAACAAAACAAACCATGGATTAACTGATCGTGATAATAAAGAAATTAATAAGTAGAATTAGTCAATAAAACAAACAATTGATGATATCCGACAATGATAAATAATTCTAATAACACAAGTTAGATTTATCAACAAACTGAAGCAATTGAATGGAATACGATAATGAATAGGAATTGGGCATACTTACACAATGATGAATCATGGATGGATGATATAAATGATCAGATGCAGAATGATCAGATGAAAAATGGCAGAGACATGAAGATCGAGATCCAAAAAAATGGAAAATCCACATGACAAATGCAGAAATATAAAACAAAGACTTACAAGATAAGCATGTAATACTGGTATTGCGAGTAAAAACCCAATGGGCATAATACATTGTTTACGAATCGTAACGACACTTGGGGATAATAAAAAAACATGAGCAGGCGATCAAAAAAAAAAGCCAATCGCAGTGAAAATAAGAAACCAAAGAAAATTGCAACAAAAGAAAGAAGGTGTTGGAACTTGAGAGTTCCATTGATATTGCACTGTGTAAACCAATTTGCTATATGCAAATCGGATTTTACAGGGTGTGCATTTATTGGGACAAAGTGAGAAATCAAAAAGGGAGAAATGGGAAAACAAAGGGAAAGAGGAAACAACCCAAAAAAAAAAGAAGAGGGAAAAGATCCAGACAACCAAAAGAAAATGCAAATGGATAGAAGTAGAGTTTTGCAGAAAAATCGAAAGGTAGGAGAGATGCTTACTTACCTGTAATTCCACCGATGTTCGACCTGATCGGATTGCTTGGAGATCTTTGGTTGTATTCGAATTCTAAAAAAGATAGTTCTCTTTTTGCTCTCCTGTTAAGCTCCTATTTGGATGAAGAAGAAGAGGGGAGAGATGGCCGATCGGGTGGAGAGGCAATTGTGAAGAAGAAGGAAGGAAAGATTGGGAAGAGCCAGAAAGGTGGAGGGGTGAGACGCGATCTGCTGTGGGGCTCCCTTCAGAACCGAAATGAAGAAGAAGAGGAAATTTCAGAAGAGAAGCGCAGTGGGGAGGTGAATAGCGGATCTGAGTTTTTAGATTTTAAAAGCTAAATGAAAGAATTTTCAAAAGATTTTATCAAGAAATGATGAAATAAGTCAGAAAACACAGTCAGGGTTAGACTCCTAACTCGACCGAACTCTAAAATAGAGTCCTGAACTAACTGGACTCTGTGAAATGACCTAGATTTCGAAAACAAACGAAAAAGATTGAGAATGGAAGTAAAACAGACTTAAAAACCAGACTTCTGACCGGATTAGGACTCTGAGACAAGAGTCCTGATCGGACTGAAACTTTCAAAAATTTGAGAAATTTGATGAATAGAGGCATTCAGAAGCGAAACCATCTAAATGGGTCTCATCTGTGAATTGAAATCGATTAAAGTTTGAATTTGAAAAGAATCCAGATTGTTTTCTGAGAAAATATTTCGAAATATAAAGTCCTGGGGTTGAAAAATGACAAAGTATTGAATAAAAACCCATGTTTTGAAATTGATTTTGAAATAAAGCTTTAAAATTCAAATCTGGATTGAATGTTTTGAAATAGAAGTGCTGGATCTCGAAGATGAGATGTAATGACATGCAATGCTATGCAGAATACGTGCAATGATCTGTGATGACTTATGAAATGGACAAACACTGGATGAGGGTGAAAATTTGGGGTGTTTACAGAGATGAAGCAGAATCTTCGGATGGAGAAACCGTGATGGGACTAGAAAAGACATCTAGTCGGAAATGGGACTCAGGTTTAACCCTAACCTGAACGGAAGGTACCTCGTGGAGCGAGGTTCAGGCTTAACCCTTAACCTGAAAGGGACGACCATACGGAATCCTCGGATGAAGAAACCATGATGGGACGTTCAGAATTTGAATGAACAAATCCGAAAGGGGTCTGCGAGAAGAGAAAATCAAGGGATTCCCTAAAGCTTGGAAAGGGGATGATCTTGGGCGCCTCATTGCTGAGACTAAAATCAGCTTTCTAAAAACAGACGACCTCTTGCAGAAGGTTCGGGTGGTACCTCGAGGAGCGAGGTAACAGGTTTAATCCTTAGCCTGAATGGATACAGAATCCTCGAGGAGCGAGGAAAACTGTGATGGGCCTCTAGACTTTGCACAACAAGTCCAAGAGGGGTTTTGCAAAAGGATAAAAATGGGGGTCCCTAAAGCTTGAAAAGGGATTGTTCTTGGGCGCCTCATTGCTGAGACTGAAAATAGCTTTTGACAATAACAGATCTTTTGCAAAAAGTTCAGGTTTAATCCCTTATCCTGAGCGGGAACTGTCTATGGCGGGACAGTGGGGAGCATAGGGAAGTATGCGAATCTGAGAGCGCTCAGATCAGACGGAAGGAAAGGACCTTTCGGTCCTAAGGAGGGATGACGTCAGGATACGTCAAAACGATCCTCAAGTTCATACTTCATGTTGGGATAACTAGAAAATATTGCCAATAAGATGCCAAAAATTGTAGTTGATAAAGAATGATTGAATTGTGCTCATGTGTGAAAATATCACCTCTTTCTACCTAGAGTATTAGCTTCAATTTGGGCTAACTCTGTAGAACTTAAGAATCAATTTCAAATTTGTTGCTGTTGAGTTTCTTTAAGGAAGATATCAATTTCCTTGACATGAAAAGAGAGGAAAACATTCTTAGCTTCATAAAAGCAATTAAGTGAAAAGACATTGACAAAGAATTTCACATAGATAAAAGATGATTCTTGACAGTTTCAGGCAGTTTGATATCCTGGGCATTTCCCATGATGATCTGTTTGCACTCTTTTGAACCATGGATCTTTTCTGGGTTCTTTTACATCCTCCTTCATTTTGAAGATGTCCTGACTTTTCTCTCTTTTTCGAGGAAGGGTACGTCACAAACTCCTTCATCTTGGAGATGCTCCGATCCTTCTTTTTCTTTCTCGGGAATTATGACATTGGTTCTTGGGTTGAAATCTCTAAGTGATAGCAGAAATCAAATATCTTTTAGGGTTTGTCGGTAGGTTCATCGCACCCGCCTTCATCTTGACGATGATCCGAACTTTCCCTGGAAGGATCTGTCACAAACTCTGTCATCTTAGAGATGTTTCAAATCTTCTTTGGCCCCGGGGGTCCACTCGCTTAATTTGCCTTCATCTTGACAACAATTGAGAGATCCCTTTTGCGGATATTTGATTGCAGCTTAGCTTGGATGACTGAGGATATATGGATTGGGTAGGTTCTTTTTATTGCCCAGGATATTTCCACTATCTTACCGCCAAAAGAATGATCTTTAATAATGCGCCACAGCTATGATCAATATCAGTTCACTTATGGCTTTTCAACATCATTGAATTTTCCTTTGTCGGTCATATCGAGGATTTTTCCTTCATCCTCTTGGTTGACCAACAGAACAGCTTGAATTTAGTTCTTATTTCGCAAGAGTCTTGCTCTTTTGAAAATGATACTGAAGGTAGTTTGAGATAATTCTTTGTATGATGAAAACTTTCGAGATCAACACTGACTTTTGATAGCAAATTGGCAACATATTCTACAAAATCCTTGACAAAAGTCGTTTGATATCGAACTGACACGTCCATGACAAAATTCTCCTCTCTTTTTCCCCAAAAGAGAGACTCAGGCTTAAGCCCTTACCTGAATGGGAAGTTGGAAATACTCCTCTCTTCCCTGAAAGAGGAGGTGTTTGCAAAACAGAACTTTTGAAGAGAAATTAAGTTTTCGTCAAAACTCCCTATCTCTAGGCTTCTCTTATGGAAAGGCGGCCGAAAACAAAGTTGAAAAAGTATCACAGAGGAACGAGTCCATCATACTCTCCCTAGAAGAGGGTCCTCTGTGAAGGGGTTGGCCAAAGATGAGAAAACAGGGGCCACAAAAAGAAACGAGCTTCCGTCGAAGCTCTCCCTGGAAAAAAAGTTCCCTTGTGTAAAGTTGGTTGTTGTTTTGCAATCTGTTCGCGAAGAAAACGAGTCCCTTCAAACTCTCCCTGGAAGAGGGTTCTTGCGAACGGAAGATAGTTGCATGCGAAAGGAACGAGCTCCCTCGAACTCTCCCTGAAGAAGGTCCTTCGCAAGAAAAGATTGATTTTTGATGAAATGATAACCCGAAGGTTGAAATTGAGAATTTATAGCTTGAAATGTTGCTTGGTTAGTACAAAGACTGAACTTGGATAGCTAACTGATCAGTCAGCCAAACACTAGCGCAAGCGCTAGATGCACCAGCACGAGTGCTGGATTTCGAAAAATGCCCCAGTACGAGCGCTGGGTTTTTGAAAAATGCACACCAGTACGAGCATTGGGTTTTCGAAATGCACACCAGTACGAGCACTGGGTTTTTGAAATGTATACCTAGTACGAGCACTGGGTTTTCAAAATGCATACCTAGTACAAGCACTGGGTTTTTCAAAAGGAGGATTTGAAAAATGAGACCGACATTTGAAGATACTTGAGAATTAAGCGAGAATGATTGCCGGTGTTTCAGGATTATCTCTTATCCTGAAGGGGAAGTTCAAGGAGGAACTTTTGAGAAAATAAGGATATTCAAAAGCGAAAATCCAAGTCGGAACTCGGTTTTTCAAATATAAGAAATGAGTGAGAATCGAGTTTGAAAACTCGAATTCTCAACCCAACAATTTTGTCTAACACGAGCATTGGATTCAAAAGAAAGTTCAAGTAGGAACTTGAGACTTCAAATGGTATATAAAAGGAAAAACCCGAGTCGGAACCCGGATCTTTTAAAAACGATGATAAAGATGGGGAATCCGAGTTTTGAAAACTCGAATCTTCAAGGGTACGATCGGTTCCAACACGAGCGTTGAATCCGACAGGAAGTCCGAGTCGGAACTCGAGACTTCAAACGATATATAAAGAAGGGAAAACCCGAGTCGGAACCCGGATCTTAAAAAAAATAATGATAAAAAGTGGAAGAACCCGAGTTTTGAAAAACTCGAATCTTCAAGGGTACGATCGATTCCAACACGAGCGTTGAGTCCGATAGGAAGTCCGAGTCGGAACTCGAGACTTCAAACGATATATAAAAAAGGAAAACCCGAGTCGGAACCCGGATTTTTTTAAAAAAATAATGATAAAAATGGAAGAACCCGAGTTTTGAAAAACTCGAATCTTCAAGGGTACGATCGGTTCCAATCACGAGCGTTGAATCCGATAGGAAGTCCGAGTCGGAACTCGAAACTTCAAACGATATAAAAAAGGGAAAACCCGAGTCGGAACCCGGATTTTCAAAATAATGATAAAAATGAAAGAACCCGAGTTTTGATCAACTCGAATCTTCAAGGGTACAATCGGTTCCAACACGAGCGTTGAATCCGATAGGAAGTCCGAGTCGGAACTCGAAACTTCAAACGATATAAAAAAGGGAAAACCTAAGTCGGAACCCAGATTTTCAAAATAATGATAAAAATGGAAGAACCCGAGTTTTGATCAACTCGAATCTTCAAGGGTACGATTGGTTCCAACACAAGCGTTGAATCCGATAGGAAGTCCGAGTCGGAACTCAAAACTTCAAACGATATAAAAAAGGGAAAACCCGAGTCGGAACCCGGATCTTCAAAATAATGATAAAAATGGAAGAACCCGAGTTTTGATCAACTCGAATCTTCAAGGGTACGATCGGTTCCAACACGAGCGTTGAATCCGATAGGAAGTCCGAGTCGGAACTCGAGACTTCAAACGATATATAAAGAAGGGAAAACTCGAGTCGGAACCCGGATCTTAAAAAAAAAATGATAAAAAATGGAAGAACCCGAGTTTTGAAAAACTCGAATCTTCAAGGGTACGATCGGTTCCAACACGAGCGTTGAATCCGATCGGAAGTTCGAGTCGGAACTCGAAACTTCAAATGATATATAAATATGAAAAGGGAAGACCCGAGTCGGAACCCGGATCTTTTAAAAACGATGATAAAGATGGGGAATCCGAGTTTCGAAAACTCGAATCTTCAAGGGTACGATCGGTTCCAACACGAGCGTTGAATCCGATAGGAAGTCCGAGTCGGAACTCGAGACTTCAAACGATATATAAAGAAGGGAAAACCCGAGTCGAAACCCGGATCTTCAAAATAATGATAAAAATAGAAGAACTCGAGTTTTGAACAACTCGAATCTTCAAGGGTACGATCGGTTCCAACACGAGTGTTGAATCCGATAGGAAGTTCGAGTCGGAACTCGAAACTTCAAATGATATATAAATATAAAAAGGGAAGACCCGAGTCGGAACCCGGATCTTTAAAAAATAATGATAAAAATGGAAGAACCCGAGTTTTGAAAAACTCGAATCTTCAAGGGTACGATCGGTTCCAACACGAGCGTTGAATCCGATAGGAAGTCCGAGTCGGAACTCGAAACTTCAAATGATATATAAATATGAAAAGGGAAGACCCGAGTCGGAACCCGGATCTTTTAAAAATGATGATAAAGATGGGGAATCCGAGTTTCGAAAACTCGAATCTTCAAGGGTACGATCGGTTCCAACATGAGCGTTGAATCCGATAGGAAGTCCGAGTCGGAACTCGAGACTTCAAACGATATATAAAGAAGGGAAAACCCGAGTCGGAACCCAGATATTCAAAATAATGATAAAAATGGAAGAACTCGAGTTTTGAACAACTCGAATCTTCAAGGGTACGATCGGTTCCAACACGAGCGTTGAATCCGATAGGAAGTCCGAGTCGGAACTCGAAACTTCAAACGATATATAAAAAAGGGAAAACCCGAGTCGAAACCCAGATCTTCAAAATAATGATAAAAATGGAAGAACCCGAGTTTTGAAAAACTCGAATCTTCAAGGGTAGGATCGGTTCCAACACGAGCGTTGAATCCGATAGGAAGTTCGAGTCGGAACTCGAAACTTCAAATGATATATAAATATGAAAACGGAAGACCCGAGTCGGAACCCGGATCTTTAAAAATAAAAATGAAAACAAAAAACAAAAACAAAACCTGAGTCGGAACTCAGACGGGAGGAAAATAATTTCTACCCAAGAGTCGGAACTTGAAGGATTGACAGAAGCATGAGTAGATTTTGATGATGAAGATGAGGGATTTATTCAAGATCCTAGACCCAAGATGGCCTAAGGTTCGAATGGCTTCAGGATCTCCTCCTATCCTAAAGGAGTATGGAATAAAATTTGATGAGAATTGAAGGATTTATGGGGGAATAATCCAGATTTATCCCTTTATTTGAAGAAGAATAAAATTTATAAACATGGAGAGGAATTTAAATAGATTTATTTGGAAATTTATTTTGGAAAAGAATTCTCACGGATGGCAGCGATGCTCCCATGAGGGGTATCAGGATTATCCCTTATCTTGAATGAAAAAAAAATAGATTTTAAGGAAAATTTAAATGAAGAGAAATTGATATAAATTTAAAAAATCAAATGAAGGTTGATAAAACTTGTTATTTACAAAAGAATCCTCATAGGTAGCACTATCGCTCCTGCGAGGGGTTTCAGGATTATCCCTTATCCTGAATGGAAAGAAAAATAGAATTTAAAGAGATTTAATAAAGAGAAACTGATATAAATCTAGAAAATCAACAAAGATAAAAAAAATAAAAATAAAAAATAAAAAAACTTGTATTTACAAAAGAATCCTCATAGGTAGCGTCGTGGCTCCTACGAGGGGTTTCAGGATTATCCCTTATCCTGAGAGGGAGCACCTCGGACAACGAGGGTCAGGTTTTTCCCTTAACCTGAAAGGGCAGCACCTCGGACAACGAGGGTCAGGTTTATCCCTTAACCTGAAAGGGGTAAAAAAGGAGGATTTAGAAAATACCTCATGGGAAAGAGGCATCAGGTTTATCCCTTAACCTGAAAGGGTTTTTAAGAATAAAAATTGATAGAATTTAATGAAATTGATGAAAACTTGACAAAAAAATTGATAAAGATAATAAATTGACGAAAATTTGATTAAATTGAAGATAAAATGAATGCAACTAATAAAGATAATAAGATTAACTGAAAAATTGAGAAGATTTTTTTGAAAAAGAGTTTGTCTAATCCTGCCTGCATATGACGAAGGAAGACATGTATAGATCAAAATAAAATGCCCCAGTATCAAAGAGAAGATGTGAGAATTTAATAGAAAATCGTCGCTTTATTGAGAGAGATTCTTGAAGAGTACAAAAGGCTAGGAATTTAAGTGTAAAATCTCTTCAAATGTAGAGCATTAATAGGATCTGGCAATTCCGCGCCATCTGCATTGATCAGACGATAGGAAATATGGGGCAATGCTTCCTTGACCACGTAAGGGCCTTCCCAATTGGGTGACCACTTGCCCTTCGGCCGATGCTTGAGATGAGCTGTCGATCTGAGCACGAGATCATTAAATCGAAACCTTCTCTCAATAACTGATTTGGCGTAGTGCCTAGCTATCCTCTGACGATAGGCCTCAGCGTGCTCTGCTGCCTTGAGTCTTTTTTCATCTAATAGATCAAGCTGTACCAATCTCTGCTGCTGATACTGATCAAGCGGAAGTTCAATGAGTGACGCAAACTTGAGTGCGGGCTTCTGAACATGTAGAGGTAACACCACCTCCGTCCCATAGACGAGCTCTAAAGGAGTAGCATTTGTTGGGGTTCGAATGGTGGTTCGGTACGCCCAAAGTGCGTCGTGCATCTTCTCGTGCCAATCACGGCCTGTTTCCACAGTTCTTTCCAGAATGCAGATCAAAATCTTGTTGGTGGCCTCAGCCTGGCCATTCCCTTGGGGATAGTAAGGAGCTGAGAAGTGGTGATGAATCCTGAACTTCGAGCAGAAGGTCTTCATCTTCTCATTCTTGAAATGGCTGTCATTATCTGACACAATATCATGTGGGACGCCGAAGCGACAAAGAAGATTTTTATGAATAAATGAAACCACATGCCGGCCTTCTACTGTTCGTAGAGTTACAACCTCGACCCATTTGGTGAAGTATTCGGTAGCTGCGAGGAAGTATTTGTGATCATTTGATGCAGAAGGAGTGATCGGACCAACTACGTCGAAGGCCTACATCAAAAAGGGCCAAGGAGAGACCACAGATTGCAAGTATGCTGCTGGCGCATGAATGGAAGGTGCGTGCATCTGACATTTGATGCACTTCCTTACAAACTGATGGCAATCTTGCTGCATGGTTTTCCAGTAATATCCTGCGCGGATAATTTGCTTGACGAGTGTTTGGCAGCCGACGTGGCCACCACAAATTCCTTCGTGCGCCTCTTGGACAACTTCCATGGCTTCGTCTTTGTCTAAGCATCTGGCATACTCAGAACTGAACCCGCGACGGTAGAGAGTATTGGCAAGGATAAAATAGCGGACTGACATGCGTTGAATCGCGCGTTGCTCCCTTCTTGGCATGTCTGGTGGGAATTCACCGGTTTCGATAAAGCTTTTGATGTCTTGATACCAAGGCTTTTCCTTCTGAGCGGCCTGGTTCACTTGCTCAATTGGAATGTAGGCAGGTTGATCAAGTCTGCCGATCTCGAAGGAACGACAGGATTCACTGTCTTTGAAGGACAAAATAGAGCCTAAGCAGGCTAAACCATCGGCTATGTGATTGTATTCCCTCTTGACATGATTGAGTTGAAATTCTTCAAAGTTGCCTATGAGAGCTAAGGCAATCTTCTGATAAGGGATTAACTTTGAATCCTTGACTTGCCATTCAGCATTAATTTGGCTGATAACAAGTAATGAGTCACCGAAGGCGTGTACTCTCTTGACATCAAAGCTTTGCAAAATTTTGAGGCCTTGTATTAGAGCTTCATACTCAGCCATGTTGTGAGTACATTGGAAATTGAGCTTGAGGGAATAAGGGAGCATCTCCTTTTCAGGAGTGATTAACAAGATCCCAATCCCTATACCAGACATATTTCTGGCTCCATCAAAGAATAGAGTCCAAACTGGAGATTCCTGAATACTGCAAATTCGATCGTCAAGAAAGTCATCTTCCGCTTTGATTTCTTCTGTTAACGGGAAATCTGCCAACTGATCTGCGATGGACTGACCCTTGACTGACTTTTGAGAAACGTACTCCAAATCATACTGCATCAGGAGGACTTGCCATTTCGCAATCCGTCCAGTAAGAAAAGGCTGCTCAAGGATGTATTTGAGAGGGTTGAGCCTTGACAGAATTTTGGTTTCCGATGCCAGGAGATAATGTCTCAGCTTCTGACACATCCATACCAAGGCTAAGCATGTCTTTTCCATCTGAGAATATCTCTCCTCGTAATCGATGAAAGTCTTGCTGATGTAGTAGATGGCATGCTCTATTCGGCTGCCTTCCTCATACTGCGCAAGAAATCCGCCACAAGCATTGTGGTTGACAGAAATATACAGGAGCAGCGGCTTTCCAAGTTCTGGTGGCTTCAGAACAGGTGGATTTAGGAGATACTGTTTGATGCGCACAAATGAGAGCTGACATTCTGGTCCCCATTTAAATTTCACTTCTTTTCTTAATAAGTGATTGAAGGGCTCGCATCTCATGGCCAAATTTGAGATGAAACGTCGAATAGACTGAATGCGCCCCTGAAGGCTCCTTAATTCTTTGAGGTTGGTGGGAGGCGGCATGTCAATGATTGCCTTTGCCTTTCTTGCTGATCATGTAGCCAAGCAGCTTGCCTGACTCTACCCCGAAGACACATTTCTGCGGATTGAGTCTCAACTTGTAGAGGATAAGTCTTTCAAAGACTTGGCCGAGAGCATCGAGATGATTCTCTCCTTCTTTAGATTTGACCAGGATGTCATCCACGTAGGCATCCATATTCTTGTGCATCTGATCATGAAAGATCACTGCCATAGCCCTCTGATAGGTTGCCCCGGCGTTCTTGAGTCCAAACGGCATGACTGTATAGCAAAAAGTACCCCAAGTTGTGGTAAAAGAAGTTTTGGATTGGTCACGAGCGGCCAATTTGATTTGATTGTAGCCCGAGTATCCATCCATGAAGGAGAACATGGCATGGTCTGCCGTGCTATCGATCAGAAGATCGATGTTGGGGAGTGGATAATCATCTTTCGGGGTTGCTTTGTTCAGATCTCTAAAGTCAATACAAATCCGAACTTTGCCATTCTTTTTGGGGACTGCCACAATGTTCGCCAACTAATCTGGGTATTCGATGGTCCGAATGAACCCTGCTTTTAATAACTCTTCAAGCCCTTCTTTAACTTGTGGTGCCACTCGAGGATCCATTTTTCTGAGTTTCTGTTTGATTGGCTTGCAATCCGGCTTCAACACAAGGCGATGCTCGACTAACTTGGGGTCTAAACCTGGCATATCCTCATAAGTCCAAGCGAAGACTTCCTGATGTTGTTTGAGGAAGTAGATGAGCCTTTCCTTCTCATCTAAACTTAGACTGAAACCAATTTTGAGGATTCTTGTATCATCTTCCGAACCAATATTGACATCCTCCGTTGGATCTTGAACTAACGGCGATGGTTCATCCTGCTTCTGAATGCTGGCAAATTCTGGCAAACCTTGAATTGTCGAGTCGAATTCTGCCAACTCTTCAATCTGCTCTGTCATTTTGCTGACTTCTGCCCCTGTCTTCGCTTTGCATGCTCTGGCTGTTTTATTTTGAAAAAGGTTGGTATTGATAACGAGCTTTTTGAATGATTTAGGAGCCATGATCCTGGCAATCCTGTAAGTGAAAAGGAGGCCTTTTGAGAAAAGGTAAAATGTTCGAAAAATAGCCTTTTGTACAGAGACAAAGAATGGCAACATAGATAAGAATATAAGCAGAGAATTTGTGTACACCAAGATGAATATAGCAAACAAACTTTTCATTGATTAAGTAAACTCTGATATTTACAAGCGATTGTTTGAGAAAAGGAAAGAAATTGGGGCGGATCTTGCCCTTACAAGATGAAAAAAAGGAAAGAGAGCAGAAAACACTGGCATTGTTTTCTTTACTGAGCTTCCTTGACGAAGATGGTCTTTCTGCCGGATGACTGACCTGTGAAACCCAAGCCTGTGCCGGTGACATGCTGAACAGGGATGATCGGCTCCAGGATGCTGTCTTTATCTTTGCCCAGGCCCCTGAAGGGCTGATACCCGTGCTTCATTAGGAGATCAAATCCTTTCCTTGATTTTGAGAATCGAGGAAACAGAGGGTGATCTTTAAATGAGGTGCAATCGAGGCGTCCTCCTAGCTTGAAGAAGCGAGGTCCCTGCCACTGAACAACTGCGGTGACATTTTCTGTAGGCTGGATTTCTTTCAAGTTCAGCATATCCAGACTTTCACTCAAATCAATCTCTTTGGCTTCCCGGATGCTCGAGATGTCGGCAGTGAAAGTGGGACGGGGAATCATCGGCTCCGGGAGTCGTTCTTCCGGATCCTCTCCTAGGACCGTAGTGATCATGCCTCCCTTCGACCACTTGATACATTGGTGCAAAGTTGATGGGACAGCATTGGCATTGTGAATCCAAGTGCGCCCAAGTAGTAGGTTGTACGTAGGTGGCACATTTACTACATGAAACAGGACCGTATGCACCGAATAGTTGATAAAAATTTGGAGAAATATCTTCCCCTTGGCTGTCTGCCCATGGTTGTCAAAACCGTAGATCGTGATCGGATCTGGGGTGTATTCCTCTTCTTTTAAACCCAATGCCTTGGCTGTCATTTCTGGACAGATATTTAGGCTGCTGCCTCCATCGACGAGCACATGAGGGACTGTCATGCCCCTAGTCCGTACTACTATGTAAAGTGCGTTGTTATGAAAAGAATGAGGTTTTGGCAGATCCTCATCCGAAAAGGTGATTGGCGCATTCGTCATGGCCTGATTGACGATTTGAGCCATGTCCCGCGGAGTCATGCTAGGCTTGACTTTGATCTTTCGGAGAAGATCTTCTAGCACTTGCTGGTGCTTAGATGAAGCGTGAGTCAGGTCCAAGATAGAGATGTTGGATAATGCAGTAATCAGCTTCTGAACTGACCCTGAAGCCTCTTCTTTCTTCGAAGCTGCCTTGATAAAGCGCTTCGGGATCCTGGGGACCACTTTGGTAATTTCTGTTGTTGCCTTTGTTGGTTTGCTGAAAAATGGGGTGACATCCGCCCTCTTGACGGATGACTGTGCCTGGCGAAGGACTAGGACCTGATGTTGATCCTGAATGTCCTGCCAGGAACATGGTTGAATACTGCCTTGCAGAGAGAATGCTTGCTCTGTGATGACCGAAGCTGAATGTTTAGGGAATGGCTTGGACAAGATTTCTGGTTGCTGCTCATCCTCGTCCTCAATCATCATGTTTTTGTCAATACAATCCTGAATGATGTTTTTGAGGACAAAACAGTGCTCGGTGTCGTGTCCGACAGTCCGATGGAATTTGCAGAATTTATCAGCCCATTTACCCATAGCGACGGGAGGGTCCGCCACCTTGGGAAGTTTGATCATTCCTTTCGACATCATATATTCTAAGATGTCTTCGCGGGACTGCTCTAAGGCTGAGAACTCCCGATCATAACTCCAACCTTCGTGCTACGGCTTTTCTGGCTGGGGCGCTGTAAACACCCCAAATTTTCACTCACCTCCCCGACATTTTCACCAAACATCATCATTCAGCCTTTGAAATTGCCGGAGGGCAAAATGGTCATTTTCTGAGTTCGAACCTTGTAAAAGTCCAAATTTCATCTGGAACTCTCAAAGTCTCCCTATTTTAGCTCAGATGTTCAAAATTTTATTCCTGACAGGAGACAGGCATCTCCAAGTCTTGGTTCAAGATTATATTGTATAAGACATGTCATTGTATAGCATTGCATGAGCATTTCATATCACTGCACTGCACAGCATGTCATTTCGAGGTCCAGAACTCTCGATTTCAAAATTTTCAATCCAGATTAGCATTTCAACTCTTTTCAAAATTGATTTCAAAACCCTGGGTCTTCAAAATTATCAGTTCTTCCCATTTTACCCCCAGGGCTCTGAATTTTAAAATATTTCCTCAGGAAAATGATCTGGATAGTTTTAATATGGATTTCAGCCACCTTATCTCAGATTTTGCCCTTTTGACAATTTCAAATATCTTCCTTTTACAAAATTGCCCTACAGGGGCCAACTCTTTCCAAAAATTTCTGTTTTACCAATTAGTCCAAATTTTTATGAAAATTCCAAAAAGAGGTTGTTGTCTTGTTCTTATTTCAATAAAGAAGCAATGTGGGACCCACACTGAGGTGGTGTCACATAGACTTTTCTTTTGAAAAACCTGAACTTTGAAAAACCCAAAAAAATAGGAACCTTGTCCCCTAGATTGGTGCCACTTGTCCTTTCTCTCTCCTCCCATTTACCTGCCATGTGTCAGCATAGGGTTCACCTAGAAGTGCCACATGTCACCTTCTCTCTTCTGCCATCCTTTGACACGTGTCAGCGTGGGGCCACCTTAAGATGCCGCCACATGTCATTAGTCATCCTCTTTATTTTATGCCACGTGTCAATGTCTACCATCTTCACCCTGTGCCAAGTGTCATTCCAAGGTCACCATGAGATGCCACGTGTCATGTGTTGTCCTGTTCAGAAAAAGTAGAACTTGTCTCCTCTGAGGTGGCACCATTTGAATTATGTCTCCTGCAGGTGACACATGTCACTCTCTCCTTTCCTCAGGAAAAGCAAGCGACACGTGTCAATCTCTGCTCCTTTCAGAAAAAGCAGAGAACACATGTCTCCCTCCTATTTTTCTCAGAAAAGTAGATGACACATGTCATCTCCAGCTTCCTTTAGAAAAAGTAGAAGACACATGTCACTCCCTGCTTTTCTCAGAAAAAGCAAGTGACACATGTCACCCTCTGCTCTTCTCAGAAAAAGCAAGGGACACGTGTCTCTCTCTGCTTTCTTCAGAAAAAGCAAGTGACACATGTCACTTTCTGCCTCCTTCAGAGAAAGCTAGAATTCAAATGTTCAAACTCCAGTCTGAGGTGGCGCAAATCCTGAACTTCACCTTTTCTATTTTGTGTGAGATGGTGCCACGTGTCCCTTTTCCTCCCTCTTGCCACATGTCATTGTAGGAGCCACCCTGAGATGGCGCCACATGTCAGTCTCTCCTTTCACCAGAAAAAGTAGAATTCAAACCCCTCTGAGGTGGCATCTTCTGCTTCCTCTGCTCCTACCTTCTGACACATGGCAATGTGGATGCTCTGAGATGGATCCACATGGAAGTCTCTCCTCCTTCCAGAATAAAGCAGAATTTGAATTTCAAACTCCAAGACAACACCCTCTGAGATGGATCCACTTGGAGGGCTCAGATTAAGCTTCTTTGAATTTTAAAATTTTCCAAAAATCTCTATAAATACAAGGCCCCATGCCCAGCCTAGGAGAGCTTCTTTTGGATTTAGCATTTTCACTCTGAGAGCCCTGTTTGAGAATTGAACTTCAGAATTCCATTTTCATTCTTTCTTGGTTTCCTCTGGATTCACGCCTCTCTGGAGCCCATTATCAAGATAGCCACTCATTTTGGGAGTTCCAAAACCGCTGGAGAACACAAGGTAAGCTTTCATTCCTATTGATTTCACTATGATAATTCTTTTGGTTTGATTCGTGTTGTCGTTTGAAGAAAGAGCTCATCCGAGGGATGGATTGAGCTATTATCATAAAACGACATATATAAAAATACATAATTATACTTCCTTGATGATTTTAACATGCATGTAGTTAGCTAGATTTAATTTGCATTTTATTTCATTCATTTAGTACATTTCATGAATTAATTAGGATTAATTTAGCATTTATTTCAATTCTGCTTATTTTCAGTAGGTCCCTGTTTTTGTCAGTCAGTCCACACGTCATTTCATGCATTTATGTTTTATTAAAAATCCCAAAAAAATCACGGAATGCGCCCTTAGGTGTCCCTGAAATTTTGCCAAAAATTCGGAGCAATTTGAATTTGTTTACTGCGGTAAACATCCAAAATGGTAAGTCGGGTTTTGTAACCCGGGATGCGTTTTGAAAACCATTTGCCGACTTGTAAAATCGGGTTCTCCTTCCTGGGAGATCCGATTTTCGATCCGAAAAATGCCCTGAACTCGGGAGAATGTCTAGTTTTTTTCTGATTTTTTTATGACTGACAAAAATCCGAGAGTCCGGGACACGTGGCAGAGCCTAATTTGGGCCTCTGAGATCTTGGATCGACTTAGGTCTATGGTTTCTCTTTGTGTGTTGCTCCAAATCCGAAACTGTAAAAAGTGAAAGTTATGTACGTGGTGTCCTCTGTTTGCATCAAAAAGCCTGTAATTTTTAGAACAGTGTTGACCCCTGCTTCGGATTTTTCTTGTCAGTCCCCTGTTTTGCTACATTTGTCTGGTCTGTTAGTTTAGGCAGAAATAGTTATATTTTTCTCTGTGTTTCTGTTGATCAAATGCCGAAGTCATAAACATGAAAGTTGTTCATGTAGGTGTCGTTCATAGCTCTGATTAATTTCATAAATTTCCATGGCTGTTTTATATTTGTTTGGCATTTTACATCAGATTAGGGTGATTTTTACCTCTGTCAGAACTAAATCCCTGTTATTGAACTCACCATGGCTCAAATCCCGAAGCTGTAAAAACCAAAAATGTTCCATTTCGGGTCTTTTAGCAGTCTGCAAAATATCAGAAGTTTCCATGGTGTAAATCTTGCATTATCATATTAGGCATTGCATTTGGTTCGGATCCATAGGCAAAATCCATCCTTTTAGGACTTCCTTTAAATTTTAGCATTTAAATCATATCATTTCGTGAATTTTAGCATTCTAGGTTGTTTATCAAAGTGTTTAAATGCTTCATACCGAATTTGGTGCAATTTGGAATCCATTTGAGGTTCGGATCATCCATAATACCAAAACAGGGTCCCGCAGGACCCAGATCCAAGCGAAAAACAAGCGAAATTCGTTATTTTGGATAAATTGCAATACACCAAATTCTGATTTTACAGTCATAATGTGTTTAGTAGCATGTCATCATGTCTCTTACTGAATTTCATCATCATTTGATTCAATTTGAATTTCAAAATCCCAATTTTACCAAGTTTTCCTTCAAAAAACCCTGATTTTAAAGATGTAGCTTTAATTTTAGGGGTATTTTGGTCATTTTGACCACAATTCCGAATTTCAAACTGTTTTCTACTGAATTTCTTGCATTTTCATCATTTCAAATATCAAGGAAGCATGAGAATAGGGTTTATATCCAATTAAATCCAATAATTTCATAATATTATTGGAAAATCTTGGAAAAACCCACATATTTGAGCTAACTTTATTTCAAGCTTGGCAGGAACAATCAAAAGAAGGAGCTGAAGTCTGCAAATTTCTTTTATTTCCTTTATTTAGTGATGTAATAATTTTGGAATAAGAGAGTTAATTTCCTGCTTAGACTAGGATGCATATCATATAGTTTGATTTTATGCAATATCCTGATTATATGATTCATGCATTTTATTTCAAAAGCACTATGGATGTTCACGAATGGCACGTGCACCAACTCTTAGGGAGTTGATGGACTCGGTGGGATCCATATTTACGGCCCTAGTCGGAATATGGACGAGACCCAGATCCATCATCTTTCTACTAGTCACATTGAGCCTACACTCTTAGGCTATCTTAAAATGCACATCATATTTCCAAAGTTTTCAAAATCATGTGCATCAAATCAACTAAATTCTGAACATATTCATGGCCACAGTCAGGATATGTGAAGGATTTATCTTGACTTAATGCATATTTTTCCAAAAAATCTCTTAGAAAATCTTTTCAAAGTGCATTCATTCACTCATGTCATTTGCATCATGAAATCATTGATTTTCTCAAGATTTTCTCAAGAAAACTTCATTCTCAAGAAATCGATTTCTCAAGAAATTCTAAGGATTTTTCAAAATCGGTTTTCCAAAGACAAGTTTTTCCACAGTTTTCCCAGGAAAATGATATTTTCTTAAGATATTCAAAAGAGTTTTTCAATCTTTCTTCAAGATCCAAAATCGATTTCCAAGTATTTAAAAAGGTAAAATTCCCAGGATTTCGATTCCCCAAGTTTTGAATTTCCTTCTCCAATGAGTTTTCCTATAAATTTTCCATCATTTTCCTAAGAAAACTCTCAAAGTCCAAGTTTTCTTAAGAAGAGTTTCCCTTTTCAAATTCTCTCCTTTTCTCAAGAATCACTTCTACTTTCCCAGGATTTTCAACTATTCCTGATTTTCTCACATCTTTATAAGCTTTCTCATGTTTTCAAAAACCCCTTTTTATCTGAGTTTCCTGAGAAATTGACCCTTTTCCTGAGAGATTCTTTCCAACTCCAAATGTTTTCTAAGCATACATCATGTTTTCCAACTTGCATTTTCCAAAATCTCATAGCACATGCCTGAATTCTTTGTGCATCTAGGATAGAACACGATTTTGATAATTTAACTAAGTCAAGCATAGTTTTGGTCCTTGGTTCGATTACCCCTGTTAAAGGCGGCAGAAACGGTCGAACCTCGTACCGACAGGTCGAGCCCCATCCCATGGATTTTCCCGCAATTTTCAAAACGGAGGCGAGTATTTCAAAATAATTTCCAAAATCCGGTCAAGTTTGAAGCGCGGAAGCGTTTCCTCTTTCTCTCTTCCGCAAGGAAGGGAAGACGGGGGAAAAATTTTCGCGACGATAACAGGTTTGGCGACCGTGATGGGACCTGTCCTCGTCTGACCTAAATTATGTTTGACTTAGTTTAATTATCAAAATTATGTTCACTAAATGTCAGCTCTTTACTTTCAATATCATGTGAGCCTAGGAGCCTAGATTCTGACCTAGCTGACATTGATTGCATATAGTTTAGGCATGGTTTGGTAGGACCATATTGAGGAGAAATTTTCATGCTCACATAGACTTAGGTCTAAATACAACTCTCCTCAATTTAGGATCTGAATGCAAACAATGTATGCTTCTTCAAAGATTTTCAAAATCTATCTCTCTAGGATTTAGAGCCATCTATTTCTTGCATGTGATCATTTTTTCAAAACTCCATTACCTATCATTACCCGGTCTTCACGTTGCTGGGCTCTCTTCCAGAACCCTAGTTCGGGACAGAGCCTCACAACTGGGCCACCTATTTGGGTTAACACCCCCTTACTACGTACCGCGGGCCACAGTCCGAAGTATATCGGTAGGCGCTCAAGGATGTTGGAAAACCTTACCTTAGAACCGGAGTGGAAATTCTATGCCACGTACCTCGGATTTCGATTCAGGTATATCGGCATAACTGAATTGGACAAAGATGATCTGAACTTAGAGTTAGGATTAAGGTCCTACGGCTGTTTTCAAAATGATGCATCTAGAGTCAGCTTCTTAGGGAGTGCTGAATGTGCATAAATGTCTATGCAGGATGTGAGTTTGTATGCTACTTTTATTTCTCTCATATTTTTTTCAAAAATATCTTTCCAAATATCCATATTCTCATATTTTCCTTTATTTTCTAAAACCCTGGATGGTTTTTCCCAAATATCCCTTTTCTTCCAAAACTCCAGGTGATTTTTCATTCTCCCTTTCTACTGGATCTCGAATTTCCAGCTGCATTTTTATCCTGCCTGCAATTTTTTCAAAATCATATGTTTTCTCTCATTGGATTTTCGATCCTGTTGTTTACTTGCAAAATTCTTCACCACATTTTCCTCGTGCATACCTTGATTATTGTGGTGGAAATTGTTTACCCACTTGCCTTCTTCTTACTTTAAATCTGTTTCCGGATTGTTTTTCCAAGAGGTATCTCTTTCCTTCAAAATGGTATTTTCCTCGTGGTTGACGACCTCGCCTAGGTAACAAGGCACATTTTCCGTTGTTCATTTCTCTTACAAAGAATGACAACATAATTGTCGTGACTCCAACGACGACTCCATCCCTAGTAATGGGATATTCTTCCAATTGTCCACCATATAATTTTCTTCCCAATCCAAAAATTTCCTCAGAGTCTAATCAAGACCTTATCCTGCAGAGAGCCTTCGCAACATTTGATGGTTCAGACAAGGTCAGGGAAGAAGACCGCACCAATTCAGCATATCAGTTACTCATCAACATCAGAAGGAGAGATGAATTCGCCAAGGTCAGACAAAGACCAAGAGCAGCCAGAAGATGACGGTATCGACCCTCAGATGTACGCAATGTTTCAGAAGATGATGAAGAGGATGATGAGTGAGCAGGCTGGCACCAGCTCAGACAAAAATCCATTCAGTCAGAAAATTAGGGATCGTGTGGCCAAGAGGTCAACCAAGTCCTCTGAGGAGAATGTTCAAGATACTTCAGACGAAGATGATACCGATGAAGAATATGAGGTGCCTCCGGCATTTCATAAATGTGGCCAAAGGAGGAGTCACAAATCAAAAAGTCAGGTCGCAGAAGAGCCCCTGCAAGCACAATTCAGGGAAATGGCCAGAGTGGTCAAGGATCTGCAAGCCCGCGACAAGGGCAATAAAGTCTTCACCAGCGAGGACTTCTACGACGGTTTAGAAGGGGATGATGATCTGGAGAATCTTCCCCGAAAATTCATCAAGTTCGATGGTTCTGGCGACCCAAAAGCCCATCTCGCCATGTTCTTCGCTGAATGCTCTAGGTTCAAGAGAGACAACAGAGCATTGTTCTTATGCTTTCCCCGCAGCCTGGAAGGAGTCGCAGCCAAATGGTACGCGGAACATGTCAATCCTATAGAACTGAAAGAGTTCGACAAAGTCGTGAATTTGTTCGTTGAACGATTCTTGTTCAATACTGAAGCGCTCCCAACATTGAGCCATCTCTGCAACCTAAGGCAGAATGAAAATGAAAAGGCAAGGGACTTCATTCGCAGATGGAGAGAGACCTACAACAAAATGAGGGACCCTATATCAGAAAGACATGCTTTATCATTGATCCTCAATAATTTTTTGCAACCTCTGAGAGGATTAATTTCTACCTCACCATCCAAATCTTTCGTCGAACTCATTGAACGAGCAGAATGGCTCGAGTTGAGTGTGGAGAATGGAGTCTATGAAGGCTTCACATTTTCCAAGAATAACTCTCAAGGTGAACAAAAGAAGAAGGCTCACTTCACTTTTGCGGCCAAATCTTTCAATAATAGCAAAGGCAACAAGAATGATCATAGTTTGGAGAGAATCAAAAAGCAAAAGGGGAAGGACATCAACAGTGATAAACCTCTCCAATCCAGCCCTCAACATCAAAAGAAAGATCAGGAAAAATCAAAGCGCAAGGACTGGAGAACTGATCGAGAATTCACCCCTCTGGATCAGACACTCGAGAGTATCCTCGAGTATATGCTTGAGAAAGACCTTGTCCGGTTGCCTAAAGCTGCTGATCCTCCAGCAATTATGGGCAGATTCAAAGAACAATTTTGCAAGTTTCATCGAGCAGTAGGGCATGATACAGAAAACTGCTTCGTCCTTAAGAACATTGTTCAAGACTGCATTGACAAGAAGCTCCTCGTTGAAGATGAAAAGGAAGACTAGTCATCCTGACAAAGATTTTTTCTACAATCATTCAAGAAGATGACAATGCCAACAATTTCCCATTTCCCATCTTGCTTTTTCAAAAGAATAATGTAATCCCATTCTCTTTCCTTGATTTTAAAGCATCAATAAAGTCATCGAATTTTTCAATAGCTTGGTGTCGTCTTATTTACTTCCTCTTCCTTTTCATAATGTCTCTCTTGTGAAGAATATCTTGAGGACATCTATCAGTCAAGAAGCTTGTCGCCTTATTCATTAATTATCCTTCTTTTATTCAAAATTTTCTCCCTAGTTACACTGGGGCATTTTTTTGGAAAATTTATCTTTACCTCAAAACATCCTGTATGCAGGCAGGATAAACCATTCTCTCATTTTGCATATATATGCACTCATTTGCATTCATTTGCACTTCATTTGCATTTCATGTGCATGTGCATTGCATTTGCATTGACTATGCACCCAATTCCATTTCCCCTTCAGGTTAAGGGATAAACCTGAATCATTTTCCATAATTCTTCAATTTCGACCCTCGGGTCATCCAATTCTTCAATTTCGACCTCCGGATCACCCAATTCCCAATTTTAAAATCACCAAAATTCTCAATTTCGATCGCCAGGTCATCCAATTTTCATTCCCCGTTCAGGATAAGGGGATAATCCTGAAACCATTCATAGAAGCGATTCAACTCTCTATAATGGTCCTTGTTCTTCATTGAACTGATAGTGTTCCAAACGAACTGATAGTCGTTCTTCATTGAACTGATAGTGTTCCTAACGAACTGATAGTCGTTCTTCACTGAACTGATAGTGTTCCAAGCGAACTGATAGTCGTTCCAAGCGAACTGATAGTCGTTCCAAACGAACTGATAGTCGTTCTTCACTGAACTGATAGTGTTCCAAGCGAACTGATAGTCGTTCCAAGCGAACTGATAGTCGTTCCAAACGAACTGATAGTCGTTCTTCACTGAACTGATAGTGTTCCAAGCGAACTGATAGTCGTTCCAAGCGAACTGATAGTTGTTCCAAACGAACTGATAGTCGTTCTTCATTGAACTGATAGTGTTCCAAGTAAACTGATAGTCGTTCTTCATTGAACTGATAGTGTTCAAGTGAACTGATAGTCGTTCTTCATTGAACTGATAGTGTTCCAAGTGAACTGATATTGTTCCAAGTGAACTGATAGTCGTTCTTCATTGAA
Source organism: Nuphar pumila (assembly GCF_984573655.1). Taxonomy (NCBI): domain Eukaryota; kingdom Viridiplantae; phylum Streptophyta; class Magnoliopsida; order Nymphaeales; family Nymphaeaceae; genus Nuphar; species Nuphar pumila. The sequence goes on from NC_143261.1 coordinate 43,753,328, forward strand.
CTGATATTGTTCCCAGTGAACTGATAGTCGTTCTTCATTGAACTGATAGTATTCCAAGCGAACTGATAGTCGTTCTTCATCGAACTGATAGTGTTCCAAGTGAACTGATAGTCGTTCTTCATCGAACTGATAGTGTTCCAAGTGAACTGATAGTCGTTCTTCATCGAACTGATAGTGTTCCAAGTGAACTGATAGTCGTTCTTCATCGAACTGATAGTGTTCCAAGTGAACTGATAGTCGTTCTTCATCGAACTGATAGTGTTCCAAGTGAACTGATAGTCGTTCTTCATTGAACTGATAGTATTCCAAGCGAACTGATAGTCATTCTTCATCGAACTGATGGTGTTCCAAGTGAACTGATAGTCATTCTTTATCGAACTGATAGTGTTCCAAGTGAACTGAT